>NC_043000.1:56548052-56633052 GCF_006345805.1 Octopus sinensis | reverse complement strand
ATCCTGTTCAGTTCTGTATTTTTTGACTGAAAAACTAATTTAAATCCAGGATTGAGTATGCAAATTGCCATCATGATATACAGTGTGGACCCACCCAATGGTTCCCTAAAATATACTATTGTGTGTATTGACAAAATAGAGTTCTTATATTTTGAGAAATTATAATCTAAAGCAGAAAAAAGCAAAATGTCATATGAATCTCATTTTGATGGAAGATTTATAGAAATATAATACCTTACTATTCGATAAAAAATAGAGTTCAAATACACATACAAGATTATTTTCATATAACTGAATTCTTTTTCTTTTTTCTCAGAACTACAGCTGCTTTCTCTTGCACTCACACACACACATATACATACATACATGGTGGCTGCCCCCTCGTTATTGAGTATGGCCATTGCACGGAGTTTAATCAATGTTGTTATCGTGCAATGCCTGTGCAAGAAGATTTTTTTAAAAGTGAGTAAAGGCTGTGCACTGAGTCAATCCCACTCACTAAGCAACAGCAGCCATAATCCGAAAAGAAGAACAAGTCAACATCATCGGTAACCTCTGAGCCGCAGGTTTTATGTTGGAGTTATCCCAGTTACCTGAGTTACCTTCTCCTAGAAGGATGCCCTAGCAAAGGCTAGGAGTCCTTCACTCCCAATGGTTTAACCGCATGATCGATTATTCAGTCCGATTATTTCTATGTCCCCGTGCATGATATAGCCTTAAGACATTTATTGGATGGCCGTTGGCTCTCAAGAGTTCCTCCGCCCTTTGATGGGTTTTGTTTTTCATCCCGCAGGGTGTCCAATGAACACCCTCCTCACCAAGCAAGCTTGGTGAGGTCGCCGGTTTAGTCGCCGATGAGCCAACCATGCAACAGGTTGTACTGGGTTACATGTTACCAGTAGCACTCGAAAGTGACCTGACACATACATGCATACATACATACATACGTACATTTGTACGATTGTGTGTGTGTGTGTGTCTGTGTATATATATATATGTAGAATGTTATGTAATTGTAAAGTCCAAGGATCTAGGTCTAGGTGTTAGTAGTTAGTGGTGTACCTCTTGTTGAGTAATTATTACTCCTGAGGATCTGGTAGCTAGGAAACATATGTAGCCTGGATTTTATCTGCTTCATTCCCTCAATTTGGATGATGATGATGATGAATATATATATATATATATGTAGCAAATATATATATATATATTTATAAATCTATATATATGTATGTAGCAAATAGGTGTTTGTATGTAGCACCACACGGGCATTATTATGTGTCACTGCATATATATATATATATATATATATATATATATACATATATATATATATATATATATATATATATATACATATTATATATATACAGATATATATACATATATATATGTATATATATACATATATATACATATATATATATCACTGTGATCACTGACCGACCAGGCTATCAGATGTTGCTACACATTGCTGGTCACAATGCGTTTCGCATTGTTTTAGCCTTTAAATGATGCCACCCCCGCTGGCTAAGTGAGCAGGCCGACAGAAGAAAGAGTGAGAGAAAGTTGCGGCGAAAGAGTACAGCAGGGATTGCCACCACCCCCTGCCGGAGCCTCGTGGAGCTTTAGGTGTTTTCGCTCATAAACACTCACAATGCCTAGTCTAGGAATCGAAACCGTGATCCTATGACCGCGAGTCCGCTGCCCTAACCACTGGGCCATTGCGCCTCCACATATATATATATATACATATATATATATATATATATATATATATATATAATATATATATATATATATATTTATATAAATATATATATATATATATATACATATATATATATATATATATATATATATATATATATATATATATATATATTATATATATATATATGCATACATACACATATACAGGGTTGGCTGAATGTCAGTAACCTGACAGTAAATCAAAATTCCATAAATACTATCTACTATCTGTAATTCTGTATTGACTCGAATGGGAAAATGTGCCACTCAGGAAGACTTCAGTTTGAACAGTTTTCATTATGTTTCATATTTAGATACTTTTATTAAATTTATTCAGTTGTTAAACATAAATAAATCTTGGAATTAAATCGTTTTGATTTACTGTCAAGTCACTTTTGGCCAACCCTGTATATATATATATATATATATATATATATGTATATATACACACACACACACACACACACACAACATATATGTATATTTTTATATATTTCTGTGTGTGTATGTGTTTGTGTCCCCTTGTCTTGCCATTACATGAAAGTTGTAAATGAGCATTAGTTGCTGTCCTAAGTGGTGTCACTCATTTCCATTCTTCCATGAAAACAAGTTTAGCCATGGGAAAATATTACCTTGATTTGGAAACTGTTGAGTGTTAGTGACAGGAAGTGCATCTGACTGTAGTAAATCTGCTTCAATTCATTCTGTCTAGTTCATGTAAGTATGGAGAAATGGATGCTAAAGCATTGAATGAATGATGATAATTTAATTTACTCCTTACAACTACTATTACTATAAAAGATTATTCATGAAAGAAACCAACAAGTATTAAACTAGAAAAATAAAAGCAAAAATATTTTTACTAAAGACTACAATGGATGATAGAATCAGTACAGAGCTGGATAAAATATCTTGCAGTGTTTAGTTATGTTTGGAGTTCAAATCCAATCACAGTTAGCTTTGCTTTTCATCCTTCTGGAATTGATAAAATGATTCTTCAAGTTTCTCCTCCCTCCTTCCTTCCTCTTGCTCTACCTCCTTCTATATTCCTCTTGCTTTGCCTCCTCCTTTCTCTTCCTTCTCCTATCTTCCTCTCTGCCTCCTTGTACCTTCCTCTTCCTCTGCCCACTGCTTTTGCTGTTAAATAGGAAAGATGATGGTATAGACCAATGAACTTTAGATGTGTTTTTCTTCTATAATGGGAGTGGGAATTGTATATCCCCTCTGGGAGAGGAAGATGACTACTTGATATCCCTGAAGGGAAAGCAAGCATTCAGCACGACTATCATTATTAATCTTAAATTGCCAGATGAGAAGTGAGTCGAATGGCTTTAACATTCTACCAAACACCAAGAAGTGCATACATACATGAAAAACATAAGAAAAATAAAATAAAAGAAAAAATAAAAGAAAAGAAAGTAAAAAGAAAAAAAAAAGGAAGAATAAAAATAAAACCAAAAACAACTGCTGAAGAACATTTAGATTATAATTCAACACTTCAAATATTGTTTATTCTTTTGAAGTCCATAATATGTTCAGTTCTCAAGGTGTAATGTTATACGATTTCCGAGTTAGAGAATATTTCTAAAGAACTAACTATTACTTCATACTTAAGATACAAGAACTTCTATATCTGAAGAATTAGGAGAAGTATATTAAGTGGAATGTAAAGACGGTTTCTTTTGATATAGAGTTGTGGTCATTAGTTATGAACACTGCAGTGTATCAAAGCAGTTACCGAAATTTAATACATTGCAAACATTAATATCAGAATTTCTCCACCCTTTTTCTCAATCACATAGGAATAAGATAATGGTTTACTGGCTTTCATTAGGAAAGTTCTTTCGAGAATCTATCACTTACGTATATGTTTGTGTGCATATACGTATGCATGTATTCATGTGTTCGTGTATGTGTGCATGTATGTATATGTATGTGTGTATGGGTACATATATATATATATATATATATGTGTATGTATATATGTTATATATATATATATATATATATATATATATATATATATGTATATATATATGTATATATATATATATGTATATGTATATATACATATATATATATATATATAATATATATATATATATGTATATATGTATATATGTGTTATATATATGTTATATATATTATATATATATTATATATATATATTCTTGTGCCATCAAATTACTATATGCTATAGTAGTTCTGTTTCAAGAAAGTATACGAAAGAAATAGTTCAGAAGTGTCATATATGTGTATACACGTGTGTGTGTATGTTTGTGTGTGTGCATGCGTATGTGTATGTATATGTGTGTGTCTGTGTGTGTGTGCATGTATGTAAATGCGTATGTGAATTGTATGTAAAAATCACTTGATATAAGAATTTTGAACTTTAACATCTTCACTGCTAAATATGAAAATGTTAATATTAGGAGAGAACTGATAGGGTGGGGTGGGGGTGGGGTTAGGGGTAGGTGGACTCGTTAGCGCATTGGACAAATTGCCTGGAAGTATTTAGTTATGGCCATTTACATTCTGAATATAAATCCTGCTAAGGTAGATTTTCTTTTTTTAACCTTTCATCTTTCTGCAGGTGGGGGTGGTCATCAAAATAAATACCAGTCAAGTACTAGGGAGTGAGTGGCGGGGTATGATGGTGTGGGGTGGAGTGGAGTGGATAAAGGGTGGCGATGGTGGTCAATACAGTTATCTGTTTTCTCCCCTCTTGAAATTTCTCTGTCCTTGAGCCTGTGTAAAAAATGTGCAAAATGATAAAAAGCAGGAGGAGGTGTGTGTGTGTGTGTGTGTGTGTGAAAGGGGGAGGGGAAGGGGTTGAGGTGGGGGAGAGAATGTAGAACAAAAACAACTGCAAAAAAAAAATGACAAGTTACTATGAAGTGTTTTGAGAGGCAGTATATGTGTTATTGGTATATCATCATCATCATAGGTGTGTTTCCTTCTTGAGCCATGCCTGGCTCATAAGGGCCAGTTTTCCAGTTTCCTAGTTTCCTTGGCATATAGGTTCCCCACCTAGATGGGATGCCAGTCTGTCGCAGGTGAGCTGCAAGATGCAGGAGGAAAGAGTCAGAGAATGTTGTGGCGAAAGAGCCAGCAGAAGTTCACCGTTACTTTCTGCCAGAACTGCGTGGAGCTTAGGTGTTTTGCTCATAAACACACACATCACCCAGTCTGAGATTCGAACCCGGGTTCCCTTGACTGCGAGTCTGCTGCTCTAACCATTAGGCCATGTGCCTCTACTAATATGGTAGTAAACACTTTGCCTGGCATGCTAACTATTTTGCCAGCTCCCTGCCTTCATAGGCATGTGCATGTCTGTGTATGTGTATACACATATATATGCCAATCTCACACTCACACACATTTGTATATCTATCTATACACACAGATGCCCAAACCCGTGCACACAGACACATACAAGTGCAGACATTGGCATGTGAATAAGATGTTTGCTTCTCAACAGCATGCGTTTGGTTCACTCCCACTGCCTGACACCTTCTACTCTAACCCTGGGCCAACAACAGTCTTTTAAGTTGATTTGGTAAATGGAACCTGAAAGAAACCTATCATGTGTCACTATTCCCTATATTCTGCTCAAACATGTTTGGCAATGAGAAATATTACCTTATTTGGAAATGGGTGCAAATTGAAGACAGGATGGGCATGTGACAGAAAAATCTGCTTCAGTAAACTCTGTCCAAGCTATGCGAACATGGAAAAATGTACATTAACCCTTAAGCATTGAAACTGGCCATATCCGGCCCAAATACTCTACATGTTTTATGTTCATAATAGCTAGAACTGGCTTCTCACACCTCCCCTACAATGTCATTTCAAAATTAGATAATTATCATAGCTACAAGACAATGCAAGATTAATTCAAATGTTGTGAATAAATAAAATTTGATAAAGTAATCTGAATGCTAAAGGCTGAAAACAATAATGATAATGTGTGTGTGTGTGTGTGTGTGTGTGTGTGTGTGTGTGTGTATATATATATCCACACAAACCATTTGTGATGACAAAAGGAGTAGACTTCAATATCATTGGGAATGGACGATTATATTTTTGAAATGATGCAAGTATGGAAACTTCTATCAGGATTTTAAGTTTCTGGACATCAATAGTGAACTGGACTTGAACCACTGAAGATGTGGAACAATCATCGAAATATTGACACTGAAACTTAAAGTTCTGCATATAAGTCTCCATACCTGTATCCTTTAATATATATATATATATGCACATACACATACATATATACATATTTATAACTATATATATATATATATATATATATATATATATATATATATATATATATATTATATATATATATACATCTATATGCTTATATATATATAGTTATATATATGTATATACATATGTATGTATAGTAGGTATGTTGAACTCAATTCTATTCTATGATTGAGAGAAACCAAATCAGTTTAATTGTGGAGTAAGAATTTCATTGAAGTAATTGGACAGTTAAATGCTTCATTTTAACCAATGGTTTCATCTCAGTTGAGAATCTTCAAACATATATCTCTTTCTGTCTGCTTTTCTATGTGTGTGTATGTGTGTGTATATACTCTGTGCATGTGTGTATTATGTGTATGTGTTAGTGCATTGAACTAAAGTATCTTGATAATATCATAGTAGCTATTGTCATTTATACTATTATATTCATGTTTGTTTTATTCTGTAAGAGCATTATAGACTATTAAGCATCAAAGAATACAGTGTAATAGTGTCAGTGACCAGGTTGTAGATGTATGACAATATCTTTTGACACTTGATACAATATAATATTATTACAAAAGAAAACAGAAATGAGCATAATGGTATATGTGTGTGTTTTAAATGGTGATCATGATACTTCCATTGTGTAATTGTTCTGTTATTATTTATTCTTTGTCCCTTTGTGGTATGCAATCTCCATTTTCACACTGTTTATGAGCTGGTATTCCTAATTTTGTTTTATCACTTTTAAATTTTCAGAAGTTAAGTTTTCCTGTTGTAAGCTAACACAAATGCTGGCAGAGTTATTTCTTTTCACACCAACCTATCCAGGATCGCCCCTTGTTCTATGATACAAACTTCTTGTTTTTAAGTGATCTAAATTTAAAAAAAAACCTTCAAAATTCTGAGGGCAAGGGAGGAGTATCAGAAAGTTCCTGTACTAGTTCTGTAGTGTACCAACAGATGCAGCATATGGTTGTATGCACAGTGAAGGATAGCAGTGACCTTCATGAGGCAGTGTGCCAAGTGACATCACTGTTTTTTCTTTGCAAATTGTGGAATTTGTGTTTTTGTGATCACATGTATGCTGTAGTCTGTGATTTTTGTCATGGACAGGAAGCTGAAAGAAAAAAAGGCAACATGAAATTTTGAGTTAAACTTGGGAAGTCTGCTACAGAGACATTGAACATGTTTCAGCAAGCTTACAGTGACAAGGCAATGAGTTGTACACAATGCTTCAATTTTTGGCACAAGGCCAGTAGTTTTGGAGAAGGAGGTAAGTTGATCACATTGGCCTCAGTAGAAATATAATAGCAAAATGGTTATCTATGAAGTTCCTCAGCTATACCAGTCTTCTGTGTCAGTTGAAGAGACTACTGCAGTAGGAATGTTCTTCCTTTTTCTATGTTGTTAACCCAAATTATATTTAATGTATCTTTTCAACCAGATCTAAAGTAAAGCTGAGTCACAGGGATGTCCAGGTTTACCTCTACCTTCTCCTTGGTCTAGAGAAGATGATTTAAAAATCTAAAAGAATCTCCCTTTTCACAATAATACAAACTTACAGGAAAATTGAACCAACAGAAGCATCTCTTTCCAGTTTAGTCTCCTAGAATTTATTTGTTCAGTTACTTGTTTTAGTCACTGAACTGTAACCATGTTGGAGCACTGCTGTGAAAAGTTGTGGTCAGTCATATCCACCCTAGTACTTATTTTCTATTTTAGCCTCCTCATTTCATTGCATTGCTAATTGCTAAGATATATGGCGTCGCCTTACTGGCTCTCGAGCCCCGTTCTAGTAGGGTGTCAAGAGCACCATCTGAGCATGATCATTGCCAGAGCAGCTATCTGGCCTCTGTGCTGGTGGCACGTAAAAGACACCATTCGAGTGTGATCGTTACCAGCATCGCCTTACTGGCACCTGTGCCAGTGGCATGTGTAAAAGATTTGAGCGAGGTCGTTGCCAGTAGCGCCTGACTGGCTCTGTGCCGGTGGCATGTAAAAAGCACCCACTACACTCTTGGAGTGGTTGGCGTTATGAAGGGCATCCAGCTGTAGAAACTCTGCCAGATCAAGATTGAAGCCTGGTGCAGCCATCTGGTTCACCAACCCTCAATCAAATCGTCCAACCCATGCTAGCATGGAAAGCGGATGTTAAACGATGATGATGATGATGATGATGATGATGATGATGATGATGATGACGATGAGGATGACGACGACGATGACGACATACAGACATTGAATCTTTCAAATGGTGTTAATGCAAAGTCAGTCATAGAGACAGACAATAATTTTATTTGCCATCAAGTAACTTCATTTGCAACTCATTCGTTGACTTGACTCTACAGTAGAATATTCTTTCCCATAGCAAACCAAAACCAAGATCATAATGTTGCCCAGTGAACTTCTTAACCACATCATTATACCTAGGCCTAAATAACAAACTAATCACATCCTGTCATCTTAAAAAAAAAAAGGAAGAACCCATTAAATAATGTTGTCCTAGATATACTATATCTGAATCACCTGTCCAACAAAATGGGATGGTCCTGGCTGGTATGCTTTTGATAATAGGTTTGCACCATCAGGATCAGTGTAGATCTCAACAACAATTTATTAGAAATATTTGGGCATCTTATTCAATTACAGTTTAAAGAATTTTGTTGTTGTTTTCTCTTTGATTCAGTCTCGACCTACTCTAGTTTTAGTCTAAAAAAAACATTTCAGTTGCATCAGTTTGACATTTCAAGCAAAAGACAACTACAATGAAAAGATGGGGAAAAAATAATTGCAGAAGGAAGAAATAAAAAAAAACCCCCAGAGAAAAAGAACAAAAACAAATTTAAATAAAATATGGTAATTTGGTTGAAGCATTGTTAAATAAATGTAAGGAGATATATTATAGTGCAAATCCAAAACAATGTTAGAAAATGAATAAAAGAAATTTTATTTGATATTTCAGTTATAAAAGGCCCTAATCACAAATACAATATCATTGGGAAACAAACTGTAATAATAGACAGCACAAAAGAAAAGAAAGCTATTATGACATACACTGAGTTGTAAACATCAAGTTCAAATCAACCAATGAAAGTTACACAGCTTTTGGTTGATATTAAGTTCTGTTTTATGGCGTTTGATGAAGATAACCTCTTGAATTCTTAGATTGCTGATATTTCTGTCAGCAGCTTTGATCATGACTGTGACCTTAATGACAGTTAAGACATTTCTTCAAGTGTTTTATTTTTCCTTTTTATTGATGATGATGATGATGATGATGATAATGATGATGCGTTCATATATGTGTTTCCTTGATGCAAACGTGTTGTAGACAAATCATAATCTGATGGCTTAGCTTTGCGTAGGAAGATTTATGAAAGGGGCTGCCCTTGTTGACTGCCAGCACACTGGTGGTTGACAAGGCTAATATATAGGACAAGCAGGCCCTGCCACAATGGCTGTAAGGGAAAAAGTCAGAAGAGGAAAAGCAGTGCCCATGACTGTTTTGTTCCAACTCCTCTGAAACTGACTAAGAGAAAGAAAAGAAACTGCAGTTTAATGTGTTCTGTATTAGGAAACAGCGCATTGATATACTAAATTATCCACAAAATGCAAACCTTGCCCACGTGCTTAAAACCAAGTGAACTCTGCTAAGCTCGTTAGGGGACAATGTGGTGGTGTTCAGCTATATGATAAATTAAGAAGTCTCAGAAGAATTTTTTTTTTCTTTTGCTAATCAGATTTGTTAACCCATTAGCATTTAAACAGGCCATACCCAGCTCAAATATGCTACATGTTCTTACTAGCCAGATCCAGCCTCTCATACTTACCCTTCAATGCTGCTTTAAGATTTACAGTCATATCATCAAAATTTCGAAACTACAAAGTAATGTATGCTTAATTAAAAACAATGTGAATGAAAAAGCATTATATTTGACAGAATAACCTGAATGCTAAAGGGTTACGCTAGTATGTAGAGATTGTTCAAATCAGGTGTCTGCTCATTCAGTGAGTATTTTCTAAATTCTAGAGGGAAGGTCCACCCTTTCCTGTTAGATTACATATCAAATTGTGATGATCATGTAAAATCTTTGAAAATAAGTGTTATGGGTGGTCCTATATCATCATCATCATCATCATCATCATCATCATCATCACCATTTAATGTCCGTTGTCCATGCTAGCATGGCTTGGATGGTGTGATGGTGTGCAGCCCCGCTGGCAAGCTGGTGGGGTAAGCACCAGGCTCCAGTCTGATTTTAGCATTGTTTCTACAGTTGGATGCCCTTCCTAACACCAATCACTTTACAGAGTGTGATGAATGCTTTTACATGGCACCACATGGGTGCTTTTATACGGCACTGCACAGGTGCTTTTATGTGATACCACATGGATGCCAATATATAATGTCACATGAACACTTTCATGTGATGCCTTTGTCTGTCCTTGTTTGTCCTCTCTATGTTTAACCCCCTGTTTCTCTATTTCTACTCAGGTCCGTGTGTATGTGTCTGTTTGTCTTTCTGTGTGTCTGTCTGCCTGCGTATCTGTCTGTGTGCCTGTGCGTCAGCATGTCAGTCTGTTTACATGTGTGTCTGTCTGCATGTGTCTGTCTATCTGCATGTGTGTGTGTGTGTGTGTGTCTGTCTGTCTGTATGTGTGTCTGCATCTCTGCGTATGCATTTGTTTGTCCGCATGTGTCTGTTTGCATGTCTGTCACTTTGTCTCTCTGTGTCTCTGTCTGTCTGTCTGTCTGTCACCCTTTCTCTCCCTCTCTCTCTGTCTCTGTCTCCAAGAAACGGAAGCTGTTAAGAGGATGTCCATGTTCGCAACGACATGAACCACCTAGAAAAACACTTCACAGAAGACACAGAACATGCTAACATCAAGTCACACACATCAAGTCACACTCATTTATGAGTGATAGCTGTATTACATTTGCTAATGTATTTCAGTTTTTCATGCCACCTTACATTTTTGTTTTCCTTCTCTAAACCTCAGTCATTGCTTATATGACGCTAGTGTGCAATGGTTATATTATCACTGTGTAGTAATATGTGTAACATTTCTATATGTTGTTCTTTGATCCAGCTTTTCCATATTACATGTTTGCTACTATCACATGTTGTTATTTGTTATTGTAAACAGCACATTTTGTGCTTAATAAAGGCAAGGAAGATGTAAAATAAATTGTTAATTTTGCTTTTGGAAATGAAGATGGTTATTAGAATTTTTTTTTTGTTTTGTTTTTTCTTTGTCTTCTTATAGCATTTCAGCATTCAGCCCAGAGATAAGATCTGAGATTTTTCTGTGATGCTGTATTCAGCCTCGGGGGGGGGGGGAGCTCTTACCTCCTCGTCCTTTTCCTTCTTGTTGTCATTGCTGTCCTCCACCTCCTCCTCCTCTTCTTCTTCTTCTTCTTCTTCTTCTTCCTCTTCCTCCCCCTCTTCTTCTTCTCTTCTTCTTCCCCCCTCCCCATCTTCTTCTTCCTCCTCCTCCTCCCCTCTCCCTCTTCTTCTTCTTCCTCCTCCCCCCTCATCTACATCTTCCTCTTCCCCTCCCCCCTCCTGCCACCATAGCCATTGTTGTCACCACCGCTGCTGCCGCCACTACAGTGATGATGATGATGATGATGATGATGCTGATGATTTCAACAGTTTTATGTGTTTTTACGATGCCCTCTGTGTTCCTTAAGGTATATGCAACATAGTCTTTTATTGGTGCAGAATTGCGATTTGTTATGTTGCATTTACTGCGCTTTGTTATAATGTTCGTTTTGGGGATGTTTCCAGTGTTATTTCAGTGTTGCTTTGTCGGTTGGCTGGTTAGCTGGTTGGTTCGTTGGTTAGTAGTTATGTTTCGTTTGTGCAGTTGGAGATGTGTTATGTGATATGCAGTTTCTAATGCTGGTTGGTGATTGATGTAGAGTTTATGCCATGTGGTTTGTGTTAGATTGCTGTATTAGAATTTATGAGTTGTTAATGACATAAGGGATGTGTTATTGTATTGGTTGCCAATTATGTAAGAGTCTGTGTATAGTGTTATAATATTGCTACGTCTTTTCTTGTCACTACACTGCTGGTAAAAATATTTGTTTATCATGCCTATACCTTCTTTTAATAGTGGACTATTATATCATGAAAGTCTTGTTAGTTACTATGGTGACAACAGTCTAACTACCTATCCATCCATCAATCCCATCCACCCATCCATCCATCCATCCATCATATTTTTTCTTCACAATCTCTTTTGATTAGAATTCGACCCACTTTTTCTTCTTTTTTGTTATTTTTTATTTTTTCCTTCTCTTTCCAAAAAGAAAAGCTCTACTTTGTATTTTGTCCCTTCTGTGTTCATCCCTGCATAGCCAATAGAGAAATCTATCTATCTATCTATCTATCTATCTATCTATCAATCTATCAATCTATTAATCAATCAATCAATCAAATCAAATCAATCATGCTTTCTCTCACTGGCGCTGTATATCTCTCTCAACAACAATAACCTGTTTTTTTCTTGAAACAAAAATTTAATTCTATCTTTTACACACACACTCATACACTCTGTCTCTCTCTCATTGAATTTCTTTCTCATCAACATCAACAGTGACAACAACCTGTTATTATAGTGAAAGTTTTTTTTTTTCAAAGTATGTATTGCAGTTGTCTCTACATTTAAAGGCATACGAAAGAAACAAACATACTCATACACACACAATAATAATAATAATAATAATGATAATAATAATAATGATAATAATAATAATATAATAATAATAATAATAATAATTATAATAATAATTATTATTCTTTTTATCTCAGGTTTTGTTGTAACTCTTGGAGTCTTGCATTGGCTTGCTGACTGCAGCCTAAAATACTATGCTATCTGTTCTTTTCAACTATCTAATACTTTCCTGATTATTCTGGCTGTGCCAAGGAAGCTAACCTTTTGTAACAGTTCTACTGGGCATCTATTCCGATTTCCTTTATATTCCTCTTAAAGCCTTTTGATACTGTTCCCAAGGGTCCAACAATAATTGGCGCTGTCTTCACCTTCATTTTCTGTAGCTGGGCTATTTCATACTTAATTATCATGTTCATATCAATTCTTATGCATTTTCAGATCAAAGCATGAACATATTGTTCACTGGACATAGCAACCAACTTGTGTTAGTGACTATACTTGGATTGGACAGCGGGAAATAACATGCTCAGTTGTCTCATTGTATTAGTCACATAGTTTTTACATATTGTTAGGATTTCTTTTGCCATTTTGTTTTTGTATTTAAAAAAAATTTTTTTTTTGGTTAGGCATTGGTTTCTGTTTCTGCTTTAAGCCCAAAGCTTTTGAACCTTTGTTGGTTTTCACTCTGGCTTTTTCTATGTTGAGTTTTGCAGAATATTGACTCAATCTTACTCACTGTTTCTTTTCTTTAATATATCATTAGCTAATCTACTTTGATGGTTTTGGAGCTGCTTTATTATTATGGAATGTCTGCTATATCTGAGTAACCAAGAATATGGTGGGGATTTATCTCCCTGCTGTTGATATAAACAAGAGTGCATTTTACTCTAAAAGCCAATGAGAATTTTTTTCTCGTGGTATCTGCTGCAGTATACTTCATTCTAACAGAACATCCATGTTTAAGTGGGGATAAATGTTACCTCAAGAATATGGCATATTATCAATTGTTTTTTGGTTGTCAATCCAAACCATACTCAGGTTTTCCTTATTTTTTTTCCTGTCTTCTATAATAGCTTGGTTAACTTGTAGCTGCTCTTTAAAACCATGTATTCCTTTGTGGCATTCATTTAGCTCTTCTGCTAATATATGATTGCTCTCCTAGTGAGTAACCTGCCTGTTGTAGAGTATGGGTGGAAGGCCTTTTTATGTTGTTAGGGGTTTCTGGTGTTTTTGTGTTTAGGAATCAGTAGTTTTCATTCAAGCAGTCATTCACGTGTTGAGTCTGTTCAATTTAAGAATTTATTTCCACCACCATTATTCTGTGGTTGCTGCGGCACAAATTGAGTGAATTTGTGGAACTGGAAGAGCAAGATCTGAATTCTTTAGCATCTTGTTTTGTCTTTGAATGTGATGTGTTCAAATTCTACCAAGTTTGTGTCATTCTTCTGTGATTAATTATTATAGATAGCAGTAATCTACTAGGACCATTTCAGATGCACTTGTACCTCTCTGTTTCCACAACTGGCTCTATGCCTAACTGAATAAGAAACTGTACTTCCTCGAAATTCCCAAACTTGCTTTGTTAATTGAAGATGATGCCAAGGGCCATTGTATTTAATAGTGCTTGTAGCAGCACTAAGCTATTTGACATGTTGATGATGAAATGGAAGTAGACAAGCTTAATATATCAGTTGTCTCATTTCCCTTTTCCACATCTTCATTGTCAGAATTGGAAACTTTTTAATAACTGTTGGTTTTCACGACTTACTAACTTCGTTGTCGTAGCATGAAGACATTTATCTTTGTTAACCCGTTTATGTGGTTTCAAAATTAATTTAGTTGCTCAGAAAGCTTATTGAAAATTTTGATGGATTACTTAATTACCTTCATTAATATCGCTGTCAACCGAAATCTAATCTTGTTTAGTCTATGATAGAATTTTTCTATGGTTGAAAAGATGGCGGCTAGACTTGCCAGAAGAAAATCAAAACTAAGAAAAGAAAAAAATGAAAAACAGAAAGAGGAAAGAAAGAAAAGAAAAGGAAGATAATTTGGCTTTGTTAAATGTTATAAAGCATTGCAATATTTCACTGAAATTATTTCTTTGAGGTTTGTTTGTTTGTTTATTTATTTTAAATTTTGGTGAAAATTCTACCAAATTGATTTGTTTGTTTAAAAGAGATATCATTTTGAGAAGAAAGACGGTTGAATGTTTCTAGGAATTTTATAATGATTGCACAGATTACTTGCATGTATTAACTTCAGTGGCTTCAGTTTTGTGTACAATTAATTATTATTTAGGCTATAAATAATTATGTGTGTGTGTGTGTGTGTGTGTGTGCGTATGTGTTTGTATTGGTTGCTTGTGATTTTTGTTCTTTTTTGTTTAATATTATGACAAAATAGACAACTGGTATAGCATATTGAATTACCAGCTCATATAGCATGAACATTATGTATGTATATCAATTCTCTGTAGGTTGGACAATTAATTAATTTTTTTATATGCTTCAATTCACTTAGCTTTTGAGAACACAAACCAGATTTCTGGGAGTTTATTTGTGATAGATTAGCAATCTTTCCTCGTCTGCTGATGATATCCTTGTCTTATATGCTTATAATATCCTCTTCATCCACTGCAAAGATCTTGCTCATAACATGCCTCCTTAATTCATCTAGACATCAGTTATTTCTCATACTTCATAAATACAAGTGAAATGTTGGAATAGATATGACATTGGATTACTAACTCAGAGAACTTAAGTTCAAATCTAACTCAGAATTTTTTCTGAGTTCATGGGCAGTACATATAATTCTCTGCACCTCAATTTATCTACTTACTGGGAATGATTAACACTGTCATGTGGTAAGAAGTTTTCTTCCCAACCACATGATTCCAGGTTCAGTCCCACTCTATGGCACCCTTGACAAGTGTCTTATACTATGTAGCTTTGAGCCAACCAAAGTCTTGTAAGTAGATTTAGAGATGGAAACTGAAAGTCTGTTGTATATGTGTGTGTGTGTGTGTGTGAGTGTGTTCCTCATTACTGCTTGACACTCAGTGTTGGTTTTATGCACTTGTAACTTAGCAGTTTAGCAAAATGACACTGATAGAATAAATACCAGGTTTAAAAGAAAAATAAGTACTGGAGTCAATTCATTCAACTAAAAAATTCTTCAAGGTGGTGCCCCAGCCTGGCCACAGTCAAATGACTAAAACATATAAAAGATTTATCTATGATAGATTAACAAACTATTCAGATGAGATTTGCCTCTCATTTACTGAGCAATTATTACTGAGTGACTTTTGAGTTACTCAAATTGTTTTTGTTTTCCTAATGTGTGTTTTAGACTCAAACATCTCTGAAACTGCCTCATCTAGAGTGAGGATTTGGCAGAATCTTTAGAGTACTGGAGAAATTACTTCTGATATTTAATTAATGCCATTACATTCCTGAGTTCAAATCTTGCTGAAGTCAATTTTGCCTTTCATCATTTTGGGATTGATAAAGTAAATATTAGTGAAATATTTGGGGTTAATTTAATTGACTGTACAACTTCCCCAAATTCAAAATATTACACCTACTTTATAAATCCTTATTAGACTCATTTACCATGGCTTGATACATGCATTTTTATTGTTCAAATTTATGTATAACTAGCAGTATAGCCCGGTGTTGCCTGGGTATATAAAAAACTTTGTCGATAAGCAATGCCCTTTACCTTTTTATCCTTTTTTGTACTTATTGAACCGTTATTTTGTAAAGTCATGGTCGGTCTGAAAGTGATATGGTTTTGTCGTTTTCTCCCAATACTTGTTAACTGCATTGACAAAAGGTTGTTAGTTTGACATTTAATGCAAACTTGATGTCCAACATCGGTGTAGGGAAAAATCTATGTGAACTTTCAAAAAATATAGCAGAAAGATTGGTTTGCTATGTGTGCCACATATGATGTAATTAACCGATTTTTTCCAGTAATAACGTATCCTATTGGAATCAAAAGGGCCATATAGCTCCATGGAGCAGACATGGTGCTCGCTGTGAATTTCAAAAAAAATTCCTGCCAATTTGTTAAAGATATTGTCGAAAATATGTCATCTTGAATTTGAACGTGATTTCCCAAAATGGCATGATTTTATCGATTTTTTTTCTGATGGTAAGGTATTGCATGGAAAACTAACGTCAGAATTAAGTTCCATAGGGTAACATTAAGCTTCACCATGAGCTTGGTGAAAATAAATTGCAAGTTGTGAAAACTACAATAGAAAATGTGTTGCATATGATAAGCTTAGATTCTCGACCTCATGTCGAATTTATCGATTTTTTTCAGAACTGGGAGAACTTTTCAAAATTTTGGCTGCGTTAGTTTTGAATTATAACATTGGGCTATGTGTGTGTCAAGTTTCATCAGAGTTGGTTGAAAGCCGTGGTCAGGGTGAGGGTACAACCTGACAGACACACAGCCTTTTATATATATAGAGATATTTTGTATAGCTGTCAAGAATTGTCACCAGATATAAGAACTCAGCTTGCAATATAGTGTGTGTTATGCATAGTTACAGGTTGTAAGGCATAACATCCATTCAGCCCCACTGCCAGGGATGTGATGAGGTCATGGGACTGTAACAGGGTGGATTGTAAAGAGGCAGTGGAGGAGCTCAACTGGGCTAATGGTGCTGCTTATGTTGATGGTGAGCGGAGGAATCGTAGAAAATCAACTCTCAGGATCACAAAGGTCTATCAGGAGAGTAACTGCAAAACATCCATAGGGGCACCATCCATGGTTATGTAATCAGCTAATGAGAGATTCACTATGACTCGAGTTCCCAGTTCAAATTCATAATAATGGAAATGGTGACTGAGTCATGGGAATCTGTGGAAGCAATGAAAAAAAAAATTGCAGAGAAACTTTATTACACATTAAATTGATAAAAAATAAGTACTGGTGTTAATAGATTCAGCTAAAAATTATCCAAAACAGTGCTTCAGCATGGCCTTTGTCTAATGACTGAAGCAAGTAAAAGATAAAAGAAAAGATATAAAGATAAAAGTATATACTTTTGTTTTGTCTTTCATTTTATCTATGGGTTGCATGTGTATGTGCGTGTGTGTGTGTGTGTGTGTGTGTGTGTGTGTATTGTTGATGGCACCAGAATTTATAAAGTTTTCAGAACAATATGTATGTGTGTATGTGCGTGTGTGTGTGTGTGTGTGTGTTTGTATGTTTAATTATTTCTCTTCTAACTTTTCCACTGTTCTGTAGTTGAGTGCCATGAAGGGTTGCATCAATTCCTTGCATGCCAAACTATATGGTTGTTCTCATAGTCACAAGTCTTGTATCAATGAGATCTCACTTTACATTGCTAAGGAGAGAGAGAGAGAGAGAGAGAGAGAGAGAGAGAGAGAGAGAGAGAGAGAGAGTTATTAATGTTCCAATTCTGATTTCCCTTGTGTCCCCCTAAATCAATAGATCCAAAGAAAACTTGATGGACATGAGCCAGTGAAGGAGCTTCTGCACAGCCACTCAACCTGCCAGAAGTAGTTGCCAAAATCTCCCTGAAATCAAAGCCTCTGATCTTAAAATAAATATTGATTTAGTATTCACACTGAATAATGTCTTAATCTTAATCTGCTACTATAATTCCATTCTCATTTAGTGTGTTTATAGGAATATTGAATCAGCACCAGAATTGGTGAGTAATTTATTTTATCAACCCAGAATGCTTGGACACTTTCGAGGCTGTTGTTTTATGACTGTTTGCTCTTCTTGATGCTAACCTTTTCAGTCACCTCTTCCGAAACCAAAGATATTGGTGTATTGTATCAATTTTTCTAAAAGCCGAAATACACTCACACAAATACACACACACACACACCACACACACACACACACACACACACACACACAAACATACACCCACACAAACATACCACCCCACTCCCAACACACATGCACACACATGTATAAATGTGTGTAAACAAAATTTTGTGTTAGCATGAAATTCGGTAAAAGAAATAAATATTATTAATAAAAAAAACGGAAAGAGTTCTGTGAATTAGCTGCTTCTTTCACTTTCGTAACATCTAATCAATAGAAAATAGAAAACAAGGAAAACAGCAGCAGCAGCAGCAAGATAACAATGAACTAAATAATTCTTTCTCTTAGCCGCCATATATTAGAAAAAGAAAATGAAGGAAAAAAATAATAAAACAACTACTAAACAAAAGACAAAAAAAAAAGACAGCTGATTAGAATTTTTCACCCTCATTGATGTCAGTTTAACTTCTCACCAAACGTCACTTTGGTGCTGCTGCTTTGATCCTTGTAATATTTGCTATATTACTTCACTGTGTAGACAACACCCAAGAAAATTTCGGTTCAATATATTTTAAGCTATTTATATTGAAACAAATATGACGCAGAGACACACCTATCCGTGTACATATCGGTGTGTGTGTGTGTGTGTGTGTGTAAATTAACAAACAAGTGCATACACATTCTCTTTTTCATCTCTTCTTTCCTCTTTTCATGAATCTATTCCCCCTATAAACTGTCTCTCAATGTGCATTAAGCGTGTATATGTGTGTGTGTGTGTGTGTGTGTGTGTGTGTGTGTGTGTGGTGTATGTGTGTGTGTGTGTGTGTATATACATGCATATATGTACATGTGTATGTGTGTGTATATATATAATAAATATATATTTATATGTGTATATGTATATGTATGTATTCACACATTTATGAATACATACATAACTGTATACATATATGTGTATGTGTGTATATGTGTATGTATGTATGTATGTATGTATGTATGTATGTATGTATATATATATATATATATATATAAAATTAATAAATAAAACATATGCATATATACATGCATATATGTACATACCTACCTCTACATGTGTATATACATGCATATATGGGTACAGGACACCAAAAAAACCGTCGAACACAATGAGAAACGAAAACATAAACACAAAACCAAGGAACTGGACATTTTTCTTAAACAACGATATATATATATAGATGTATGTATGTATATGTATCTATATACACATATATGAATACATATACATAAATGTATACGTATATGTGTGTGTGTGTGTGTGTGTGTGTATATATATGTGTATGTATGTATATACACACATATGAATACACATACATGTGTGTGTGTGTATGTGTTATATATGCATAGTATATCTTATGTGTACATTTAGAGATATGACTGCTACTTTGTGGAAAGTATCATCATCCAGTCTACTTCCTGTAAAGTGGTGTAGTTACTACTGTGCTTAGTAGTATCACTAGTTATGAAATACAGAGCAGACATAGGAGAAATTATGATTATACATATGCATATATATATATATATATATATATATATATATATATATAGATAGATAGATAGATAGATATTTTGCTTCTGCATGGTGAAATTAACCTGGAGTAGAACTCAATATATATATATATGCTTCAGAATGAAACACTAGTTAAGTACAGGGCAGTAACAAGAAAGTGCGATGACAAAGGAAAAAACGAGATTCTGAAGTCGTTTGGAGATTCCAAAGTCGTCTGGACATTCTATAGTCGTTTGAACATTCTGAAAACATAGGTGTAAGAGTGGCTGTGTGGTAAGTAGCTTGCTTACGAACCACATGGTTCCGGGTTCAGTCCCACTGCGGGGCACCTTGGGTAAGTGTCTTCTACTATAGCCTCGGGTCGACTAAAGCTTTGTGAGTGGATTTGGTAGACGGAAACTGAAAGAAGCCCGTCATATATATGTATATATATATATATGTATGTGTGTGTTTGTGTGTCTGTGTTTGTCCCCCCAACATCGCTTGACAACCGATGCTGGTGTGTCTACGTACCCGTAACTTAGCGGTTCGGCAAAAAAGAGACTGATAAAATAAGTACTAGGCTTACAAAGAATAAGTCCTGGGGTCGATTTGATCGACTAAAGGCGGTGCTCCAGCATGGCCACACTCACATGACTGAAACAAGTAAAAGAGTAAAAGAATGTAAGTCATCTGGAGGCCGTGGTTGAAGCCAATGGCAATTCTATTGAATAAATTTACTCTTTAGTATTTCAAAATATTTTTGTGTAATTTTGGTAAATATATCTGTTAAAATGAGAGGTGTCATGTTATTTTCATTTTTACATAATTCAGACAAAAGTTTATTCACTGAACCCTGAATACACATGCACACATGCACACCGAAAAATATAAATACACCATTAGTATTGAATTATAACAGTTCTCACCTGAAGATCCCTTTAGTAGTAAACCCAAGTTGCTGGACAAACATTCAGTTTAAGTACAACCATGTCCTCTACATTATGAGCAGTCCTTTCCAATTCATCTGAATAAATCAATATCCATCCATCCCTCAATCAATCAATCAATTGGTCAATCCATCAGTTGTGGTTATTGTTTATAAAAGAATATCAACTCAGGAAAGAACTCAATAGAAATACCCGAGTAAAATATTTATTGAGGCCAAAAATTCTGTACAGTTGCTCAGAGTTTTATTTTTATATGTTGCTGAACTGTATTTTATCTTTTACTTATTTCAATCATGACTGTGGCCATGCTGGGGCACCACCTTGAAGAATTTTTAGTTGAATGAATTAAGTCCAGTACTTATTTTATGGGCCTCTTTTTGTCAGACTGCTAAGTTATAGGGACTTAAATGCATCAACACCGGTTGTCAAGCAGTGACAGTGGACACTTACACACAAGCACAAAGACACTTACACACATGCACACATCTCTCTTTTTCTGTCTGTCTGTCTGTCTCTCTCTCTCTCTCTCTCTATATATATATATATATATAAATCCACCTATAAGGATTTGGTCAGCTTGAGGCTTAGTAGAAAACACTTGCCTGAGGTACTGAGCTGTGGGACTGAACCCGGAATCATATGGTTGGGAAGCAAGCTTCTTACCACTCAACCATGCTTGCATCTATGAAGAGAATTTAAAAACATTTATAAATACTAATGGTAAATATAGGGCATAGAAATGTAGCAAGAGAAAAGTGTGAGGGGGGAAATAGCAACAAAAACAAAAACAACATAGTATGGTATAGAACCTGAGTGAAGGAGATAAAAAAATAAATGAATGAGCCCTTTTAAAGCCTAGCCAGGCTCATGGGCCTGGTTTCCCAGTTTCTATGGTGTATGTGTTCTCCATTGCAGCGTTACTCATTTTTGCCAGCTGAGTGGACTGGAGCAATGTGAAATGAAGTGTTTTGCTCAAGAACACAACGCGTCGCCTTGTCCAGGAATTGAAACCACAATCTTACCAATCATGGTGCTGAGACCCTAACCACTAAGCCACATGCCTCCACGAGTGAAGGAAAGACAGTATGGAATGAATTTTGTGGGTGTCAAAATGAACAGGAAGGGAGTAAAGATATTTATTAAGTCAATCATAAGAGCCTATAATTTATAATTTAAACATTTTAAAAAAGTGAAATAAAGATAAATTATTGGTTATGCTATAAAAGGAACACTTCAATCAATATATTATTTGCTTTGGCATCAGTCAAAAAAAAAAAAGATGCAATTCATCAGCATAGTTAAAAAGCTATACGTTCATTTTGTTTTCTGCCAATACATAAGACCAGCATGTTCATCATCACGATCGTCATCAACAACCCCTCCCCCATCACCTCTATATTCCCACCACCAGTACCCCTACCATCAACTCCACCAGTACCCCCACCACTCTCGCCATCCTCATCATCATTTAAACCTTTAGCATTTAAATATGTCATATCTGGCTCAAATGTGTTCAAACCAACCAGACCTGGCCTCTTACATCTACCCTACAATTTCCTTCTAAAAATAAACAATCACATCATTGAATTCTGAAAGCTATGAGATAATGCATGATTAATTCAAAACACTGTTAATAAATAAGCTTTACATTTCTCAGAGTAATCTGAATACTAATAGGTTAACATTCATGTTTCATGTAGGCACGGGTTGGATAGTCAGGTGAAATCTGATGGGCCCAAAAACTGCATTATACTCCATTGTTTATTTTAGCATGGTTTCTATGGCTATATGCTTTTCCAGCATTCAGAACATTTTAAAACTTTCATTATTTAAATCAGTGGTTCTCAATCAGGGTTCATATGACTCCTGAAGATCCATATAAGATTTTTGTGAGTCCACATAACAAAATAGTAAATTGGGGATTTTAAGAGCCCCTGAAAATAGAATTTTAAGGGCCCCTGTAAAAGTTTTGCTTTAGATGTATGTATTGATATGTATTTTAAGGGACCCTGAAAAAAATTTTGCTTTAGATGTATGTATTGGTATGTATTGCAAGAAACAGCTAGGTTTCTTTCAGTAACATTTTACATAGTTCTACCTACACAAGTCAGTGTGTGGAAAACTAAACAGGAATTTTGAAAAACATTTTCTATAAAACTAGATTTTAAACATTGAATGGTTATGGAGGTCCACCAAAATAAAATAGTAATCAAAAGGAGTCCATGGATAAAAAATGGTTGCCAGTTATTTTTGAAATTTAATACTGAACCAATTCTGTTTGCTAATCTTAATTTCATCTAATTTTATCATTCGCTTCAAATATAAACCATTATATACAGTATATATAAACCATTATATAAACCAAATATAAACCATTATATACAGTATAATATCTTAATGTAACAGCTATCTAATATGCTTATGTCCACTGATCAAAAATCAGGAAGAAGGTTATACACAGCTTGTGTGTAATCTTCTTCCTAATTCTTGAACTCAGTGTGGAGTGTAGGTTATCAACAAGACATATCCATCTATCTCTTGTATCTGCCATGTATGCTACAAATTTCTGTGGTACTGGTGAAGATAGGGTAGCCATAACCCCTCTAATGCTGGTGCCATGATGGAAAGCATTAGTATACTCTATAAAGTCGTTGGTGATAGGAAGTGCATTTAGTGAAAGAAAGTTTCCCCAATATGCAATGTTTTCATGAGATATAGTCCCTGATTCATCTAGGATACATAAAAACTGACTCTGTCTGTAATGATTCACTCAACCTATGACAACATGGACGAGTGGACATATGATGAAGAAGATGATGATGACGATGATGACACCCATGCACACACTCTTTTATTCTTGTTTCAACCATTTGGCTTTGACCATGCTGAGGTACCACTATGGAAATATACTTTTGTATATATTTTCAGAAAATTAGTATTAATAATAGTGATAAATTGTTACTGTGAATTTTAAATTCATCACTAGAGGGAATTTTTTTTGTCCATAGTTTTTTTTTGCATGCTTCTATAGTTGTTCTTGCGCATGTTTTTGTGTCAGGATTGACCTTACAGACCTTTATTTCTCAGAGAATTCCACTGCAATTATTATCTATTATGCAATGGACAAGTAATAGAAAGAAATACATGTCGATTTAAGTGACATTTCAATTTATTTTTTTCAATAGTTTTAGCCATATTGGACTGAACTTGGCGCTAGGTTTATTGATTATGTTTACATGTAGAGCCTCTATGCATGTATATGTCTCTACAGCATAAAATTTCTATTATTGACAAAGAATTGCAGTGAAGACCATAGAAAATAACATAATTGTGTTGTATAAGCCATTGAGGAGTCCTCTATGTGGTTGTTCAACCTATTAAAAAAATAGCAGCCAAATCCCCTTTAGAACCACACCTTATAGTATAAAAAAAAATGGATACATTGTATGATGTAATCATAGAAAAATTGTATCTGATAAACAAACAGTATGTGATAGATGTAATGGGAATGCTTTCTGGTTGTAAGGTCAGCATGACCAGAGTTGACCTGGGGTTAAACAATAACAACAGCTACAGCAATTACAGCAACATTATTGAGTTAGGTTATTGTATACATAGACAGAATGCTGTCATACATTTGAAAAAAACAGCTGTTTGTAATAATTGCTTAGAATCTTGGAGACTGTGATCTCTAAGGTCACTCAATCAATGCTTCTATCTTACACACGTATGCATGCACATCTATGTAAGTGTATGAATCTTTAAACCTTTAGTATTTGCAGATTGGCAGAATCAATAGTACTGATGGACAATATTCATTGCATTTAGTTAGGTGGTGAGCTGGCAGAACTTTTAGCATGTTGGCCAAAATGCTTAGTGGCATTTTGTCCATCTTTACATTCTGAGTTCAGATTCTGTTGAGGTTAACTTTGCCTTTCATCCTTTCGGGGTTGATAAAATAAGTACTAGTTGAGCACTGGGGCTGATGTAATTGACTAGTCCTCTTCTCCCAACTTACTGGCCATGTGCCAAAATTTGAAACTAATCTTCCTTGCATTTAGTCGGGTTTGAATATTACCAGGTCTGACTTTGCTCTTCATCCTTTCAGAGTCAGTATAATAATAAATTTACAAGTTGATCACATGCATCCCTTCAAGTTTGAGTCCTTGTTCCTAAGCCAGAAGTCAAAATTATCTCAGATAAGTGTTCAAACAAATGTTTGAGATGAATTACTGTTAATGTATTTATAGGTTTATGTACCTTTAACTCATTAGCATTTAAACTGGCCATATCCATCCCAAATATTCTACAGGATTTATGCTCAAACTGGCCAGATCCAGCCTCTCACACTAACCCTGCAGTGTCATTTTAAAAATAAACAACCATAGCATGACAGGAGCCGGCCAGATAGAAGACTACCCCAGGCTACTGTGTCTGTTTTGGCAAAGTTTTTATGGTTCGATGCCTTTTCTGACACCAACCACTCTGCAGAGTGGACTGAGTTTTGAAATATCTTTGGAAGGTAATTTTACCAGTCAAAAGACATATACTGGTTCTATTTCACTTCTTTTCATTATTATAAGTCAACTAATGGAGTGAGTGTGGAGGCACAATGGTCCAGTGGTTAGGGCAGTGGACTCGCGGTTTTGATTCCCAGACCAGGCATTGTGTGTGTTTATTGAGTGAAAACACCTAAAAGCTCCAAGAGGCTCTGGCAGAGGGTGGTGTCAACCCCTGGTGTACTCTTTTGCCACAGCTTTCTCTCACTCTCTCTTCCTGTTTCTTGAGTAACTCTGCAATGGACTGGTGTCCTGTCCAGTAGGGGGGAACACATATGCCACAGAAACCGAGAAACCAGGTCCCTGAGCCTGGCTAGGCTTGAAAAGGGCGGAAAAGAAAGAAGAATGGAGTGAGTTGGCAGAACCATTAGCATGCCAGACGAAATGTTTAACAGCATTTCATTTGTTTTTACATCATGCATTCAAATAATGCTGAGATCAGCTTGTCTTTTATCCTTTCAGGGTTAATGAAATAAGTACCAGTTGAGCGCTGGGGTCAATATAACTGACTAGTCTCATCCCCAACCAAAAAAAAAAAAAAAAATTTCAGGCCTTGTGCCTATAGTAGAAAGGATTATTACATTAACTAGTTAATGAATTTACCAATTAACTTATTGATTTCTTGACTAATCACTTGATCAATAAATCAATGAGTCAATTGATTTGTCATCATCTTTTCATCACTATATTCAAACTGGTTTGGATGCATTACATTGTGATAGACCTGGAGCTACAAGAGCATATCACTAACGAGGTGGGGAAAAGCAATGAAAGGATTCAGACAAGCCAACTGATGGACCGATTAATGAAATGATTAGTGAAACAATTGATTAGTTAATTAGTTAACTAGTTGCTCAATAATGATAAAAAGAAGTGAAAGAGAATCAGCCTACCTGATTTCATTGGCAAAATGATCCTCTTGAGATATAACATCTGTTTCAACACTTTTTTCACATTGAGTATCTTGCAAAACAGATACAAAAAGATGCTGCTGCTTCAGCTGTTGTTTGATTTTGTTTTCAACACTTTTTTTAATTATAAATTTTGTATAATGATAGAAAAATATCATGAAAGAGAAAAAAAAAACAAAACAAAACGAAATAAACTATACTGGTTTCAGTACAAAATGGCATATTAGATAAATTAAAAATATATATTGTGTTAAAAAAAAAATTAAATCTACATTGCTGGAATAATCTTTATAACTGATATAGTTCTTTCTTTTTTTTTTATCTCTCACAAAACTCAAAAACAAAAGTGATATAAAAATGAAACTTTATAAAAGTTAACATTCCATATAACAAAAAACAAACAAGCACACAAACAAAACAAAACAAAAAGAAAAAAATGCAGTGAAAGATTTTATGTTAATTTACTTCTTTTTTGTTTTTTATTGTTCCTGAATTCTTCAGATTCAAGAATATACATATTGTATACTTTCTGAAGAATTCTTGTAAGATTTCTAAATTATTGATGTATGTTTTGCAAAATATTGATGTATATTTTCTAAAGTTAAATTTCTTATTTTTGTCTTGAAACATTTTCATTAGTTTTCTACTATCCGAATGAATTTTTATGGAATAACGTTTGTTTTTATATTTTAACAAAAGAATAATAGTAGTCATCGTTTATTTGTTTCTTTTCTTTATTTCTCTCCTTTTTTTCTTTCTTCCCACTGACTGACTCGTCCATTTTTATGATCAGAAATTACTATGATATTATTTTATTTTGTGATTTTCCCCATTTATGTTGCATAGGCATGTTGCATGGTACTTATGAGCATACACACATTGTTTAAGAGTATGTGACTCTGTTTCTGTATGCGTGAGCATATGTTTGTGCATGCAGGTGCATACACATGTACATTATACATATGTATACATACATACAATCATATATATATATATATATATATATATTGGTGTGTGTGTGTGTGTATATATAAATAAACATATACATTTTTCTGAGTATGTATATATATATATATATATATATTTATATATATACATGTATATATATATATATGTGTGTGTGGGTGTATACATGTATATATGTTGACACACACACATACACAAAGTTGTTGGCTGATTGGCAAGAAAATCCGAGTTAAAAATTTTAGAATTCTAAATTAGCAGTTATGTGTATTTACACTAAACCTGCAATATAAACAGATGTTGTAAAGTCGGTATTGTTTCTATTTCTTTTTCTCTTGTATTTCTTATTGCTTTTTGTTTTCTTTGATAAAGTGTGTTACCCTACAATGTTCCTTTCGTATGTTTCTTGTTAGTGTATTTATTTCTACTTTACACATTCTTTATTATCATTTCCTGTCATGTTTCTGTGCTTTTCCCCACAATGTGTTTTGTTGTTCAAATTTATGTCATTTATTTGTTTATCTCTTAACCTTATTCATCATCATCATTATTTAGTATCCACTTTATCATACTTGCAAGGGTTAGACGGAACTTGTTGAAACTTTCCTTTTGCTAACTGTCATCTGTTTTCCAAGCAAGGTAATATTTTCTCATATTTAAACATATTATAATTTTACAGCCAGCTGGTTTTCCTTTTGCTAATGAATCACTAACGAATTGTGAAGTGGATTGATTATACAAGCTTAATGAGTGAGTTTCTATATGGTCTCTCAGCCTACTGCAACTAGAAGTTACATGTTCCTCAAATTATGCTCTGCTGACTCAAAAATGTTCACATTCACAGAAGATTGGAAACAAACAACCCCACTTGTATGATGGTGATGCTCATTTACAACTATCACATGAAGTCTAGACAATAGTTGACACAAACACATACACACACACGCACACTCACATGCGTGCACACTCACGCTTACATGTGTGCACACAATCCATCTCTCAATCCACTCACAAGGATTTGATCAACTTCGAGCTGTGGTAGAAAATACTTGCTCAAGGTGCTGTACATTGGGACTGAACCAAGACTCCATGGTAGAGAAGCAGGATTCTCAACCACATACCTCTCCTACACTTATAGGCACAGCTTTGCCTTTTATATTTGTATTTCTTTTTGTCTTTTACTCTTTTACGTGTTTCAGTCATTTGACTGTGGCCATGCTGGAGCACCGTCTTTAGTCGAGCAAATTGACCCCACGCTTCTTTGTAAGCCTAGTACTTATTCTATTGGTTTCTTTTGCTGAACCGCTAAGTTACAGGGACGTAACCACATTAGCATTGGTTATCAAGCAATGTTGGGGGGGACAAACACAAACACACAAACATATACACACACACACATACACACACACACACACAACACACACACACACACACACACACACATATATACATACATTTATACAACGGGCTTTAGTCGTCCCGAGGCTATAGTAGAAGACACTTGCCCAAGGTGCCCATGTTGTTGGTAAGCAAGCTACTTACCACACAGCCACTCCTATGCCTATGTCTGTTCATCTATTTGTGTGTGTGTACGTGTGTGTGTTCTGTTTGACATTTTGTCCATAAGGTAAAATTTTTGTCTGTATCTATCCAAGGAAATTTCATAAATCAATCCCTAATAGTTTTTGGCTTTTGACTGTCTTCTCTCTCTTTCCATTTCATTTTCATATTCCCTTCACTTCTTGATTTATATTCAAGCTATATCATCCTGCAAATCAATTAAAAATTAGTGTACAATATTTTAAAAATATTTTACATTTAGTTTTCCATGCTTCCATGTGAGTGTGATGGCTACTTTGTTAGAACAATTAATTTTACAGCCAGCTTGTTCTTCTTTTGCTAATGAAACACTAACGGACTGTGAAGTGGATTGATTATACAAGCTTAACGAGCGAGTCTCTATGTGGTCTCTCAGCCTACTGCAACTAGAAGTCACATGCCCCTCAAATTATCCCCTGCTGACTCAAAAATGTTCACATTCAACAGAGTTATCAGCATTACACTAGGCTTGGTAAAGATGAGGTTGATTATGGCTTGAAAGCCTTCAGCAATAACAACTGCAAAGTAAGCAGTGGACCTTGTTTGTGTCAGCTTGACAAAATCCAGAAAGAAAGTTCTCAGTGCAGTTATCTTCATTTTTTAAAATCTTCTTCTTGTTTCTGTCATTAGACTGTGGCCATACTGGTGCACTGCTTTGAAGAATTTTAGTTGAATGAATTAATTTCATTACTTATTTGTTATTTTTTTTTTGTGAAGCCTGGTACTTATTCTATCAGTGTCATTTCTGCTGAACCACTAACTTACAGGTATGGAAAAAACACCAGTTTTCAAGTAGTGGAAGGGGACAAACACAAACAGAAAGAAAGAGTGAGAGAGACACACACACATGGCAAGCTTCTTTCAGTATCTGTCTACCAAGTCCTCTCACAAGGCTTTGGTCAGCCTGAGGCTAAAGTAGAAGACACTTGCCTTAGGTGCCATTCAGTGGGATTTACTTCCTAACCATGTGGTTAGGAAGTAAACTTCTTACCACACAGCTATGCCTGGCTGTGGGAGTAAGAAGTTTCCTTTGTAATTCCATGATTCTAAATTCAATCCCATCCCACTATGTGGTATTTTGATAAAGTGTTTTCTGTTATAATTTTAGGTTGACTTGAGCTTTGTAAGAAAAACTGGGTTGTTGGAATCTGTGCACAAGACTTTCAGATTGGCTATACATATCTATGGGAAGCGAACTTTGGTTGTTGCTTAATCCTTTAGCAATTAAACTCTATAATTTCGTAGTTCATCCAAAGAGACCAATAAGATAAGTACCAGATTTGAAAAAAGAAAAAGTACTGGAGTCCATTTCTTCAACTAAAAACTCTTGAAGTTGGTGCCCCAGCATGGGCACAATCTATTTACTGAAACAGGTAAAAGACAAAAGACAAAGGTAAAAAATATTAAAAGAATGACTGACAGAGTTGACCTTAGTGGGATTTGAACTCAGAGCGCAGAGAGGTGGAACAATACTGTAAGGTATTAACGTCAAACACTCTAATGACTGCGCCACCACTTTGTTTTGTCAGTACACTTCAATTTCTATGGGTAAGAGATTATATGAACCTCTTTTCTGCACCAGATTGGTTTGCTACCCAGTTCGGGACTAATGATAGGCTTTTATAGATTAGAACTCATCACAACAGACTAATTATTCATCTAATAAATATGTTGAGTTTTTGGTGATGTGGTGCAATATCTGGGGACCTTCATATGTCCTGTGAGACCATGAATCTTCCCTTGGATCTTCATGGAACTTCTCTCTAAAGCACAGACTTGTGAAATGCTTTAATTTTATAAGGAGACCAGTACTCACCCATCTTTGCAAATTTTACACTTCCGTTGCCACTGGTGTTTAACTTTTTAGCATTTAAACTGGTCATATCCAGCCCAGATATGCTCCCTGTTTTATGTTCAAACTAGCCAGATCCAACCTATCACACAGACCTTCAATGCCATTCTAAAAATATACAATCACATAATCAAAATTTCAAAGCTACAAAATATTGCATGATTAATTAAAAACAATCTGAATGAAAAATCATTACATTTGACAGAGAAATAGGGATGGTAAAGGGTTAAAGAAAAGGCGAGGGCCCATACAGCTTGGAGCTAGTGGCACTACAAATCTTACCATTAGATTACAGACTGATTTTCTAACAATTCTGTCAATTTATCTCTACCCAGATTTCATACTTTAGTTTTCGACCCAAAAGAGGAGGAAAGGCAAAAGTTGGCTTTGGCAGGATTTGAACTTAGAGCTCAGAAATACAAAACATGTACTATTGTAAGGCATTTTATCTGGTTCTCAAACAATTCTGCCTATTTACTGCCATAATTGCATGCATGCATGCATACATACATACATGCATACATGCATACATACATACATACATACATACATACATACATACATACATACATACACACACATACACACACACATATACATACATACATACATACACACACATACATACATTCTATTGTATAGTTGGTGTCAGGAAGGGCATCCATCTGTAGAAACCATGCCAAAGCAGATATAGAATCTGGTGCAGCTCTCTGGCTCATCTGTATTTGTCAAAGCATCTAACCCATGCCAGCACAGAAAAGTGGATATTAAATAGTGGTGGTGGTGATGGTGATTATGTTGATGATGATGACAATGTTGTGTGTGTGTGTGTGTGTGTGTGTAAGTAAAGAACTAAATGGTTTACAGTATTTAGTCCTGAGTTCAAACAGTGCTGGGAGCCACTTTGCCTTTTCATCTCACCATGGACCTTATCAACTAACTAAACCCCCTTCATTGAATGAAATAAATTATATTCTGTCCTTGCTGTCTAAGTGATGAAATTTACCCCTATTTACATTGACTCTGTTTACACATAGACTGACTGAGCTAGTAACAGTTAAATGTTTTTGTCTGAGCCACATCACATTACTGTTGGTCAGATGCAAAAAAATGTATGAATTCCTTGGTTGACACTGATTTAACCAGCTGCTACAACTTGAAATCACACGCACACATGCACGCACACATACATACACACATATACATTATATACATCCATCTATCCACACATGTATGTATGTATGTTTGCAAGAATGTATGTATATAATGTATATGTGTATGTGTATATATATATATGTGTGTGTAATATATATATATATATATATATATATATATTATATATATATATATGTATATATGTATATATATATGTATATATGTATATATATGTATATGTATATATATGTATATATATATATGTGTGTATATATATATGTATATATATATGTGTGTGTGTGTATATATATATATGTATACATATGTATATATATGTGTATATATATATATGTATATATGTCGTGTTGTTTTAGATTTAGTGACAAACAGAAGAGAGGGGAGAACTGGTAAGAATTCATTAATCCTAAGAGAAGACATTTTCTAATATACTTTACATCTTGTTTTTATATTTTGTGTGTGTGTGTGTTTTATTTTCTCTTCTCTTGTTTGTCTTGATTGTTTAGTTCTGTTTTACCTATGTACGATTTGAAAATATTTGATGGAAAAAAAAAGCAAAAAACTACAGACAACTTTTTAAATAAATATCCTATATAGACTGAAGTCATCGTCTCCATTCTGTCCCTCTGGACAACATGAAACCTGAGGTTTTGACCAATGTATTTCGTAAACTGAATATAAAGATTCTTTTTTCTTATTTTTAGTGGTAGGGGATTATTTTTGTAGATGTAAGGTAAACTATTTTCTTTTGAATATCATTCTTTTTCCTCTTTTATTTTTGTCTTTCTTTCACTCTTTTCTCACTCTCTCTCTCCCTGTTTGCTTGTTTAAGATGTTTTAAAGTTCTTAGAGGAAATAGAATATTAAAGATGATATCCAAATCACGTTCTGTAATCTTGCACAAAAAAAGATGGCTTAGTTATCATACAAGTTATCCTCTTGATAGGATTTCTAAAATAGTTTTCAAATGAGGTTTTGTTGCATTTTATTATTTTTTTTTTGGTTGCTGCTGCTGTTGTTGTTATTGTTGTTAATGTGGTGAGCTGGAAGAATTGTTAGCACATTTGAAAAAAATGTTAAGCTGCATTATTTCTGACCCTCTACATCCTGAGTTCAAATTCCATTGAGTTTGACTTTGCCTTTCATCCTTTCAGGGTTTACAAATTAAGTAACAGCAAAATGCTGGAGGGGGGGGGGTCCAATATAATCGATCACACTCCCGCCAAATTTCAGGCCTTGTATCTTTAGTAGAAAGTATTTTTATTATTATTATTATTATTATTATTATTATTATTATTATTATGTATTTTCCTTCTTTCTTCAAATTTTCTTCCGTTTCTCGCCGAGTGTTTTCCATACACCTAGGGCAGAGAAGGGCATTGTATGCATTCCCAGATTACACGCGCAAATTCACAGATAAAATATGTATTTAAAAATTAATAAATAAATAAATTCATCGATGGATGATATTTTCACAGCGATAGTGCTCTTCTCAGTACATGAGCCGTTCCAGTTAATATGATTTTTTGCACTTCCTGTAGGGATGGTAAGCCTGGAATCATTTTCAAATAGGTTTCAGTACCTTTTTTTATCATTCCTAGAGATCCTACAATCACTGGTACTGTAGTCGCCTTGAGATGCCACATTTTTTCAATTTCTATTAGCAGGTTTTTATATTTACTAATCTTGTCAAATTCTTTCGCCGCTATATTGTGATCACAGGGAATACCCATGTCAATTGATAAACACATCCTTTTTGTCTGATCTTTTATAATAATATCCGGTTATTATTATTATTATTATTATTATTATTATTATATTATTATTATTATTAATATTATTATTATTGCCTTTGCACTGCTTCTAATGCTGGAGATGTACTACAGAAATATTTTGAGAGGAGGCTAGTCAAGTACATCAACTTCAGTACTTAACTGGTACTTATTTTATTGATCTCAAAGGGATGAAAAGTAAAGCTGACCTCAGCAGGATTTGAACTCACAATGTAAAGAGTCAGAAGAAATGCTGCTTAGCATTTTGTGTAACGTGCTACTGATTCTACTTGTCACCCCTTAATAATAATAGTAATAATAATAATATTGCAGAAAGAGGACTTATTAAGGGTATAGTAAAAGATTTGTAGATAATATCCAAACATGGCACAGGTGTGGCTGTGTGGCAAGAAGCTTGCCTCCCTACTGCATGGTTTCAGGTTCAGCCCCACTGTATGACACCTTGGGCAAGTGTCTCCTACTTTAGCCTCAGGCTAACCAAGGCCTTTTGGTGGATTTGGTAGACGGAAACTGAAAAAAACCCATTGTTTATACATATATATATATATACAGCTGAAATTGCTAAGATGATCCGGTTCCTGACTGAAGATTAGAGGTTTCGAATGACCTGTCTGTTTTTTTTGTGTCGTCTCTTTGTGTAGTTTGCGTTCTTGTCGTCCCCTTTTGTACATTTTATATATAAGTTTTATACATATATATATATATACCTGTGTGTGTAATTTTGTGTTTGTGTTTGTCCCTCCATCACTGCTTGACAACTGATGTTAGTATGTTTATGTCCCCATAACTTAGCAGTTTGGCAAAAGAGACCAATAGAATAAGTACTAGGTTTGAAAAAAAAAAAGGTCCTGCAGTTAATTTGTTTGACTAAAATCTTTCAAGGCAGTGCTGTAGTATGGCCACAGTCAAATGACTAAAACATGTAAAAGAATAAAAGAATGTATTGGCCTCTACTTTTTAAGAAGATGATTTAATATTTCCCATTCTCACCCATTACTGCTTATTTATAATAAAAAAAAAACTTGTGTGTGAAATTTTCGATAGGCTTAAATTTTGATTCGTTTAGCTTATTTTCTGCTGTTGAATTTCAAGTTTGCTGTTCCTGTATATTTTTGATAATATATTATTCAATCAAAGTTTGTTGAAGTTATTATTCAATTTTCACTTTTGTGATGGTATCCTAGTGTCTGATGTTTATCTGTAGTCTGGTGATCTTGTTTTGGAGGAGAATTATTGCTGCTGGTAATGTGGATGTTGTTGTTGACTAATCTGTCTCTGCTTTGGTTTAGTAGTTCTGTTATATACACATAATTCACTAAAATCTTCTTTTCCTCAGCATTTTTGATAGGGCTTTTAAAAATCTTTTTTGTAATGTTTGTTATGATATTGGCTTCACATTTTGACACAAGGCCAGCCGCCTCAGGTAAGTGGGTAAGTCAATTACATTGACTCCAGTACCCAACTGGTACTTATTTTATTGACCCTGAAAGGATGGAGGACAAAGTTGACCTTGGCAGAATTTGAATCAGAATGTAGTGACAGACGAAATGCCACTAAGTATTTTGCCAAGCCTGCTAATGATTCTTATTTCTTTACTGCCCATAAGGGGCTACACACAGAGGGGACAAACAAGGACAAACAAAGGGATTAAGTCAATTATATCGATCTCAGTGCGTAACTGGTACTTATTTAATTGACCCCAAATGGATGAAAGGCAAAGTTGACCATGGCGAAATTTGAACTCAGAATGTAGCGGTAGACGAAATACCTCTAAGTATTTCACCCGGTGTGCTAACGATTCTACCAGTTTGCCACCTTAAGGCATGTTATAAACTTGGATTCAAATTTTGGCACAAGGGCAGCAAGTCTAGAGTAGGGAGTAAGTCAGTTACATCGACCTCAGTGCTCATCTGGCACTTATTTTATCGACCTGAAAGGACAAAAAGGCAAAATCAACCTTGGCAGAATTTGAACTGAGAACGTAAAGGCAGATGAAATGCCGGTAAGCATTTTGCCTGATGTTGTAACAATTCTGTCAGATTGCAGTCTTAAGGCATGTTGTAATATTGATGACTGAAGCATATATTTACAATTTAAAGAAGGGAGGGGGGGTAATAACATAGAAATATCTACCATGGTCTCTCTATTTTTTAATTTTTTTCTATTACAGGCACAAGGCCTGAAATTTGGGGGAGGGAGATAGTTAATTACATCGACCCCAATTACTCAACTGGTACTTAATTTATCAATCCTGAAAGAATGAAAGGCAAAGTCGACCTTGGTGGAATTTGAACCCATAACATAGTGACGGGTGAAATACTATTAAGCATTTCATCCTGCATGCTATTGTTTCTGCCAGCTCGCTGCCTTTACCATGGCCTCTCTTGATACTCTTACATCTTTATTTTCCCCATCATACTCATACTTGCTTTTTTTTTTTCTTGTCCTTTCACAGTATTTTTCCCTCTATCATCACTCTCTTTTCTATTCACTCTCTCAGTCAAACTTGCCTTGAATGAGGAAAGCATTGAACAGAGAGGACTAGTTAGTGCCACATTGGATAAAGCAATTTCTCAGATACTAGAAAAGCCATAATGAAATTCATGTGACACACTGTGTAAAATGTTTGGTGAATGAACAGAGAATATGTTGAAGTGAAAGAACTTAATCTAACCACCTTCCCTGCACTAACCATTACACCTAATCCTTCTTCACCATAACAGCAGTTCTCTGGAATCTCCTCCTCGGTTATGTCTTTACTGCAGGCATTTACCTGCAACAACTTAAATAGAACACTAAGGCATTAGTCTCACAAGTCTTGAAGGGCCTGTAAGAGCTCCAGCCCAACTAGGAGAGTAGTAACTCTAAATAAGGACTGACATGTATCATGATGGTGCACCCAGTCTGTGTCAACATGAGTTCTTGCATTTATCTGAGCTTTAACATTACTTTGACTATTCTCTCTTTGGCTCTTGGAAAATGGTACTTGATTCACTGAGTGCATCATGTTTATTTTGGATCAATCTTTACTACATGTTGTATCCTACTTAAGTAATGCATAACTTCACAATAGTAGTTAAATAGCAATTTTGTGATTAATAAATTAACAGCTTTAATTTCAATATTACATAAAGGGAAGACAATATTTAGCTACTTGGTCAACAAAACATTAATTTTTAATGAAGTAGGTGCCGGTGGTTTATTGGAAAAACTACTTAGTTCAACATTAAATTCACTGAGTCAAGAGGGCAAAATATTCACTGACTAAAGAAGACAAAAAACAACAACAAAAAAACATAGCTATGAGTACTGAATCTCTTAACCATGGATGGGAAACATGAGACAGTAAACTCTTTGAGGACCTTAAGTACAGCCTTCTATAAAAGTCTAGGTTTTGCATTAAAAAATACATTTTTGTTGATGACTTAGTATTATATCTATTCCAATGTTCTTAAACTGTCTCAGAAACATCTATAGAAATAAATATACATTCTTATTTCTTTTTTTTTAATATTTATACTTACATTTTCACAATAAATATAATTTCATTTTTTTTTCATATATTTAATAAAATCTTCTTTAATGCAGCCTTATTAGATTGCACTTAATTTAATTTGGCCTTCAAATACAAAAAGGCTCCCCCACCCCCAGCTCCAGACTTTTGAACAAGTGATAAGAAAAAAATGAATAAATTAGTATGTATTATTTACCATTTTTTTCATAAGAAATTTCTCTGGTTATTGGCTACTTTGAGTTACAAAAGCCAATCAATGGAATATTCTCCCTCTCCCCAGAATCTTGCTTTATTGTGTAATAAGATTTGTACATAGAAAATAAAACATATGAAATATTTTTGTTTCCAATAAATATATCATTTTCTATTGTAAATTTGAAATTTTTGTATAAAATTTCATTCTCTTTTCTATAGTTTTATTTTCTTTTAATGCATTCTTATTTCCTTTCATTATTATTCTAGAAATTATTTTATTGTTTTTTGGCACTGTAAATTTGAAATATTATTTGTATATCAAAACTGACTTTATGTGTCAGTAATGCAATATACCATTTATAGCTGTTGTGTAGATGTTTTGTCTTCTTGTTTCAGTTTTATCATAGTTTGAAGGAGACATTTTAAAGAGAGCTGGAGTTAGTTGGTCAATTTAAATAATATACAAAAACATAGTTGTTGAAATATGTTTTGAATATCTGGCTTATATCAAATTGATCTCTTTTCTTATTGTTCTTGTTTATAGATATATTTCATGAGTGAATGTCATTGAATATTCTTTATGATGGTCATAGCACTAAATTAAACTTGGTAGAGAGCCATAGTACCAATTATACACACATACACACACACACTTATTTTATAAACTAATCAACAAACAACCTTTTTTTTTATCACTACTGGTACTAAAACAATAATTGTTTCATTATATTTTTATATTCTTTAAAATATTTAAGAGCTATAAAATAAGTACTCTTTGTTGTTAAAATGTTACAAGAACATGAGAGGAAAATCCCATAAAGACATGATTTTTTAATGGCAAGAGCAAAGTCTGCTGTAGTGTTCTGAATCATTTATATATATTATGAACATTCTTGAAAAATTCCTGCAAGCTACTCCTCCTTTACTCTTTTACTTGTTTCAGTCATGTGACTGTGGCCATGCTGGCGCACCACCTTTAGTCGAGCAAATAGACCCCAGGACTAATTCTTTGTAAGCCTAGTACTTATTCTATCAGTCACTTTTGCCAAACCACTAAGTTACGGGGATGTAAACACACCAGTATCGGTTGTCAAGCGATGTTGGGGAGACAAACACAGACACAGTTTCTGTCTACCAAATCCACTGACAAGGCTCTGGCCGGCCTGAGGCTATAGTAGAAGACACTTGCCCTAGGTGCCACACAGTAGGACTGAACCCGGAACCATGTGGTTCGTAAGCAAGCTACTTACCACACAGCCACTCCTACACCTATAAATATTATTGTATAACTGTAAATTTTATTCCCTTTGTCACAACCGAAGTGCTGCTAATTCACATATCTGGGGAAGTATTGCTGCTCTAAGATCTAACATCCTTGGTTGCATCCATCTTAAAACCCTATAGCTGACTGTTTAAATCTCTTAATATCAACTCCCATAAGACCACCTATTGTAAGTGATCAGGTTCAAATTAAAATCTTGCTAAAACTCTAATCTCTGTTGAACAACATCAGAATGATATAACAATATATATAACAGTGACAATTTTTACACTAAACTCTTAAAGAACTTTTGATTATTTTGAAAATTAATTGAAACAGTTAGGCATGTTACTAATTAGAAACTGAGGTTTGAAAGGGTTAAAGATTCAGTCACTGTAACTGCTGATAAGGCAATATGGCAGAGTCATTAGAGTGATGAGTAGAATGCTTTGCATTTGTTTTGCTTCTTTGCATTATGAGTTCAAATTCTGCTGATGTCTTTTGGAGGTTGATAAAGCATCAGCCTAGTACTGAGGTTGACACTTCTGTCTGTCTGTCTGTCTCCCCCCCCCACTCTCTCTTTGTTTCTGTCTGTCTGCCTATCTGTTTCTCTGTCTCTTTCTTTCTTTCTTCTACTTTTTCCTTTTTCTCAATGAAATCAGCTGTGGCCAAATCTGAAAAGGGATGGGTTCTGACGGGGTTTAAATGGTCAAGACAAAGTTAGAACTGGCTGGAGAACACTGATCCATTGAGTAACTGAGAGTCGACTTCAACTGAGCGGATAGTTAAGTTAGTGGTCGGTTTAAATGTTAAAGAGTTAAGACCAGATCAGCTGATCCACTGAATCTAACCAATTCATTTTCAACATATTACTGTTCTAACTGTAAATGATGGAAGATTCTAGCAGGTTCTACTTTTCTGAACTAGCATTATGTTCATCACCTCTCCCCAGACACACTTGATATATCTGCTTCTCCTCCTTTCATCCTCTATTCTTTGTTTCATTCCCTTATACTTCACTCAAATCTTCTTTCATAGAACTACAGTTCTATACAGTTCCCACTTCATCCATATTGTTTCCAACTCATCCAATTTAGAAAGGTATGTACTTTCCATAGCCATTGTTGGTCTTCAACAAGAAAATGCATATTAAATAAAAAAGCAAGGAGAAAAATTTGAAATGTTGCTCATGTGTGAGAAACTAATTTCCAATAATGGAAACATTGTGGCTTATTGATGATGGCTGAAAAGATTAAAACTGGTCTTTTGATAAGAGACTCATGCATTTGTATCCCACCTCATGAATAAAGCAATGGAAATATGTACCTCTTCAAAATATTAACTTGGCAGCAAAAGAATGAATATTAAAAAAAAAATACACACAAAGAAAATGATTTAGTATTGGAGTTCTTAACTAATTGGAAAATTGACTTCTACTTTGGTCATTTATTATGACTAGATCAAATGGTGAACAGACTAGTGTGTAGACTACAGGAGAAAAGACTAGAAGAGACTAGCAATTATCCAATGATTTATAATGTCATTAAGTAATAATTTATTGTCATTAACAAGCTGGTCAAATTGGTTAATGAACCAAAATTTTCTCTTATTTTCCTGGAAAGAGTAAAAAATGAAAAAAATGTTGATCATAAGAAGAAAAAAAATCTAACTTTAATGAGCTAACGAAGAAGCCATTATTTGGTTGGTTTGGCCTGCTAGAAATAGTAAAATCTCTCTCGCAAGTCACAATTTGCCATATTAAATACAGCAAAGATGTGTCAGATAATATAGTTTTACGTAACACTAAAAAACAAAAAAAAAGAATAAATTGGCCTTAATTAGAATGTTGACATTGGTCAACTTGATCAGGGATGACCAGGGGTAAATGATAATAACAACAATAATATACCACAATTTTATCTATCTTATCCCTTGGTTTTCTCCTTCCTTTATACCTCTTCTAACTATCTGTCTTCTGGCTCACTTGTACTCTTGTAAGTAATATAGATTTTGATAAATTTCAATGGGTTATGCAAGAAACATTGGTGGAATATTAGTCATGTATTATAATATTGCATTATGTATTATGATATCTATTTCTTTATTGTCCACAGGGGTCTAAACATAGAGGGGACAAACAAGGACACACTCAAAGGGATTAAGTAGATTACATTGACTCCAGTACATAACTGGTACTTATTTAATTAACTTTGAAAGGATGAAAAGCAAAGTTGACCTTGGTGGAATTTGAACTCAGAACATAATGGCAGATGAAATACCACTAAGCATTTTTCCCGGCATGCTAACGATTCTGTTAGCTCGCTGCCTTTATATATTATAATATTGAAGCAACATTGATGCAGTATTGATGCAACAATGGGGCAGCCCATGATGCAATATTTAGGGCAGTATTAGTGCAATATTTGGTGTAGGAGTAATGCTGATGCAATATTGGCATAATATTGATGAAATATTTGTGCAACATTGATGTGATGTTTATGCAATATTAGTGCAACAGTGAGGGGAACATGGGGAAATCATTGATGCAACATTTCTGCAACATTTGGAAAATGTAAGTGCAACACTAGAACAATATTGGTTTGTTATTTGTGCAATGTTAATGTAACATCAAAGCAATATTAGTGCAATATTGAGGCAGTATTGGTATGATGTTTGATGTAATATTGTTGCAACATTGGAGAAACTTTGGTGTAATATTGGTTTAACTTGAGAACGCCATAAAGATAACTTTGCGAAATCATTGGTGCAGTATTGAAGGAACACTGGGTCAATATTATTCCTTTATTCTTTTCAGTCATTTGGCTGCAGCCATGCTAGAGCTCCACCTCAAAGGATTTTAGTTGAAGAAATTGACTCCAAGAGTTCTTTGTAAGCCTAGTATTTATTGTACTGATCTCTTTTGCCAAACCACTAAATTACATAGACATAAACACACCAGCATCAGTTGTCAAGTGATAGTAGGGGTCAAACACACACACACACACACAATGGGCTTGTTCCAGTTTCTGTCTAGCAGATCATTCACAAGGCTTTGGTCTGCTTGAGGCTATAGTATAAAACACTTGCCCAAAGTCCTGTGCAGTGGGACTGAACCTGGAACCATGTGGTTGGGAAGCAAGCTTCTTACCACACAGCCACACCAGCACTTATCAGTTGAACATTTATGCATCTTATATACAATATCGGTGCAGCATAGATAAAACATTGCTACAACATTGGAGCAACATTAAATTAATACTAAGATAACACTGAGATGAGATTTGGTTTGATGTTTGTGCAAGATTGATGAAACTTAAGTGCAATAATGATGCAATATTTGTGGAATATTAGTGTAACCTTCATGCAATGCTGGTGCGACATATGGATATATTTTCCAAAGTAAAATGTTTCTTTTAGATTCTTCTGGAAAAGTGAAAAAGAAAGAAAAAAAGAAAAACTAATGTTAGTCATTGATTATTAATATTTTCCCCTCACTGCATTTTTATCTTATTCTAACTTTTAAACATTCCATGCAATAAATATATTTTCATTCACTCAACTCTTATTTTTTTCATGCTAGATGGCGTCTCAGAATAAATTTTGCTTTAAAATAATTCTCATTTTTTTTATTCACTACAATAAATAATACATTTCAGTATACTCACTTAGCAATTTGTTTGTTAACACTTCAATAAAGTTTTGACAAAATTATATTTTAGCTGAGAAATCCCCAAAATGTCTACTGTTGTCCCTTCTGTAACTGATGCTAAAAAGAAATAATGATTTCTGAAAGAGATACCATATCCCTGCACATTGTAAGAGGCAGCTAGAAGGTTTAGTGTCAGGAAAGGCATCCAACTACAAAACATTGCTCCAGAAAGAATCTCATGATGATAGTCACGGGGCTTGCAAGGCTAAATCCTGCTTTAGCAGGGGTGTAAACGGTCTCTAAAACCTCTTTGTTGTGGTTGTTGTGACACAGGAACAGGGCCACAAATTTTGTGTGAAGTAGACTAAATCAGCCTCAGTGCTTGATTGGTACTTTATTTTATTGACCCCATAAGAATGAAAAAAAAAAAATGCAAATGTCGGTAGGATTTGAACTGAGAACATAAAACAACATACCTCAATATCAGAAAGCATTTGGCCCAGTGTGCTAACAGTTCTGCAGATCCACTGTTTTAGAGGGGAAAAATAATAATTTGTTCTAATATTGACACAAGGCCTGAGTGTTTGTTGAGAGGGGTTAGTTGATTACATCAACCATAGTGCTGAACTCGTACTTATTTTATCTACTCCAAAAAGATGAAAAGCAAAGTTGACCTCACTAGTATTTCAGACTGGAAAAATAATAATGATTTCTAACAGTGGTAGGATGCCACAGATTTTTGTGAAGGGTATGAATGGTTAGATCAAACTTAAACACTTAGCTAGTACTTTATTTCAGTGACCCAGTAAGGATGCAAGACATTGTGGACCTTGTAGTGGAACTTTGTAGTTTGATTAAAATTATGTATGAAGAGGCGCAGGAGTGGCTGTGTGGTAAGTAGCTTGTTTACCAACCAGATGGTTCCGGGTTCAGTCCCACTGTGTGGCACCTTGGGCAAGTGTCTTCTACTATAGCCTCGGGCCGACCAAAGCCTTGTGAGTGGATTTGGTAGACGGAAACTGAAAGAAGCCCATCATATATATGTATATATATATATATGCGTGTGTGTGTTTGTGTGTCTGTATTTGTTCCCCTAGCATTGCTTGACAACCGATGCTGGTGTGTTTATGTCCCCATTACTTAGTGGTTTGGCAAAAGAGACCGATAAAATAAGTACTGGGTTTACAAAAGAATAAGTCCTGGGGTCGAGTTGCTCGATTAAAGGCGGTGCTCCAGCATGGCCACAGTCAAATGACTGAAACAAGTAAAAGAGTATTCACCAACTACCACACTTGTAGCTGGGGTACCATAGTACAAATAGATGTTCACATTTTCCTCTAATTATGCCTTGCTGATTTAAAAACATTCACATTGGACAGAATCATCAGTGTTACACTAGGCATGAAAAAAGATGAAATGATTATGGCTAGAAAGCCTTTAGCAATAACAACTGTAAAGTAGAAAGTGAATCCTGCTTGTGTCAGCTTAATATAATATAGAAAAAAAGATTTGAGTGCAGGCATTTAGAAATGCTGTACCATTCCTGTCAGTCACTGACAAAAGGGAAAACAAACAATGATTGACTAATATCATTTTGTCTCACTGCATATTTGATTGTATTAAATACATTTCAACTGATTATTAACTATTAATAGGGTTAAAAGTCAAATAAATTCTCAGTCTTATTAAACCTATAGAGTCTAATGATTATTCACATTTGTGAGCTATATTTTATTCTAACTGTTGAATTGTGTGATATCTTTAATGAGGTTAGAATCTCTGGGAAAGGTCTGTTTTGTTGCGACTAATTTGTTTCCAGCTTAATTCATAGCATTACTAAATCAATACTGTTCCTCTGTGATTGTCAGCTAGAAATATCAGTCTATTTTCTTCCTAATGGCACCCCAGTATCTTAAAATGTGAAAAGACACATTGGATAATATAAGGTGTTTCAGGATTAATTATCTATTTCAATGAAATCAGGCAAATTTTCAAAAAAAAAAAAAAAAAACTGACAGAATTTTGCATTTACTTACGATACCAAAACAAATAGATTTATAAATCTTATGTCAAACTTTATTGAAAATTTTCAAAATGTACTCTCTTTGCATCCCTACAAATTTCATATCTGTCTTTAGTGTTACGAAGCACATTTTGAAGCATTTCAGGAATTATCTCCTGCACTACTAACTGAATGTGTTATTTAAGTTCAGCTAAACTATTGCTCCATCCTGGGGATGGGGGTAGAGAAAATGATTGCTGCCAAATTGAAACAAAGCTGTTGTGGACATATAAGCAAGATTCAATAGGAATGAAAATAAAATCATAAAAAGAATTATAATAATTATAAAATTATAAACAAAATTTTTAATTTATACACTTTTAACACATATTCAACATGATAAACCTAAATAAAAGTGAGTTTTTAGAAAAAATTGTTCAATTTCACTGAAGTAGATTCTTAATTCTGGGACACTCTGTATAGTGTTATATATAACAGGGTTAAATAAAAGATAGGATGGGTATAGCCGGAATACTTTGGTCAGGTTTGTTCAGTGATGGTTGAGCTCAGATTAAACAACAACTTATCATGTTAAACCAAGTTTAAGGATAAAATTAAACTGAGATGACAATGTGCCTATTTATAATTCATTTGCTTCTTTGGTAGTAGATTGTTTCATTAAAATTAATCCTGAGATATTCACCAATATTCACAGCAGCAGTTACTGTGGTGAGGATCTTCTTCCATGCTCTCTGTTGTTTCCATAAAGAGTAGTTTACAATGTATGAAGTATTTTGCTTTCAATGCTGGTCAGTTTGCTCTTACTTGTGACCCTTATTTAAGACCAGATCAGCAGTTCCACTAAACCTAATATTGTATCTAGCTAGATTTTCATTCATCGCCATCATTGTCATTGTTTTATGTTTTTTTTTTCTATCTGGCATAGGTTAGACAAAATTTATTGAGTGCAGAATTTTCAATGACTTGATGCTTACACACACATGCCTGCATACACGCACACACATGCACACACACACACACACACACACACACACACCACACACACACACACACCAACTTCATTTATGAGACATTGGTTAACACAAGGCTACAGTTGAAGATATATACCCAAAATTCCATGCTTTTACATCCATGTGCATGTCTGATTCACTAAAGAAATGTCTTTTGCAAAGCTCTGTCAATGTGAAAAGGATCTCTAACTTTATTTTTGAAAAGTGTATACAGAGTGGTCAGCAGTGTGTTTGGTTTGAATGAGTGAGTGGTCAGTGACATTTCTGATCCAAATGAGCTTATTGTTCTCATTTAGATTAGATTGATTGATATAATTTTGTCTCACTGCATATTTGATTGCATTAAATACATTTCCACTGATTGTTAACTATTAATAGGGTTAAAAGTCAAATAAATTCTCAGTCTTATTGAACCTATAGAGTCTAATGATTATTCAGATTTGTGAGCTATATTTTATTCTAACTGTTGAATTGTGTGATATTTTTAATGAGGTTAAAATCTCTGGGAAAGGTCTGTTTTGTTGCGACTAATTTGTTTTCAACTTAATTCATAGCATTAATAAATCAATTTCAAAGTGAAAATTTCGATGAAGTCTTGTTTTCCAACTCACCAGATCTGAATTCTTATACGTTTTGAATGTTAGGGTATCACTAAGGTCAAGGCCAATGCACCACCGTTATGCAGAAGTCCACTGTCAGGAAGGTATTCAGGTTTATAAACATGGATGAAACAAAGAGAGCAAATCATAGAAAAGACTGGTGTCTAGTGCTTACCCCTCTTGTTAGTATTACTGTTATTACCCAGGCCTCATGCAAACAAGGAAACTGAGGTACAAAGACACCCTGAAAAGTATCCTTAAATGGTGTGGCATTGCTCTATGCAAACTTGAAGCCTCTACTATAAACAGATTAGTGTGGATGTCTCTCATTTCATGAGCAGCAGCTGCCTTCTCACTGCTTCAAGGAACAGATGTCACAGGACAGCATCCACTTCCATCCAGACAACAGATTATTGTTGTGACACCTGTGGGTTCCTGTGTGTTTCCATCTTTGGACTGCAGAGTCACATGCATTCGCTTCACTGAGAACACAAACTTTGTCATCGTCAGACACCAATGGACTACCAACAACCCAGGCCTCATTACCCTGGAACAGGACTATTTCAATCCAAGCTTCAAAATAATAATCTTTTAATTCTATCATTCTGTTGTAGTTGGCTGAGTTAATATCATTATCATCATCGTTTAACGTCCACTTTCCATGCTAGCATGGGTTGGATGATTTGACTGAAGTCTGGCAAACCAGATGGCTGCACCAGACTCCAATCTGATCTGGCAGAGTTTCTACAGCTGGATGCCCTTCCTAATGCCAACCACTCCGAGAGTGTAGTGGGTGCTTTTACGTGCCACCGGCACGAGGGCCAGTCAGGCGATACTGGCAACGGCCATGCTCAGATGGTGCTTTATATCCCTTAATCCTGAGTTCAAATCCCACTAGGAATTACCTTCCTTTTTCTCAATCCATTTAGTAAAATAAGTTCCTGTTATGCACTGGTTTAGATATGGTGATTTATATGTTTACAGCAACTGCAAACCTGTCTTTCATATTGGTTTATGGCTTCACTACTGACAAGTTCACTATTTACTTTAGGATTATTTTGAGACAGAGGTAGCTTATGTGTCTAGTGCCTTAACCATAAAGCTATAAATTTAAGCCAGCAGCAAGAATAGAAGCAGACATAGTTTTAGTAGTCAGTAAGTTGCTTTGCACAATGTTTCTTCATTTTAGTAGATTACATTTGTGTCAGCAATGTTCCCAGCTTTTTATGTTCATCTAAACTAGTCATTGCTCTCCGTCAACATAGTCTTGCTGAAACTGCATCCAACTGCGATAACCTAGGACATTTTGTTGGAGTCATTCATACTGCACATTATTGATTTTTTCAGCCTTAAGTTTTATTTGAGGATTTTATGATAATGGATCAAACTGCAAAAATTTTTCCAAGTTTTCCAAGTGAATTATCTCAAGGAAAAACTAATTAGTTTCTCAAGAATTTGCTTGGCGTCAAGCCAGTGCTCCAGCATGGCCTTAGCCATGATAGCTAAAATAATCTGAAAAAAAAAGAAAAGAAATTAAATAACTACCTCCCGAGCTGTTCTTTTTTCTCTTTCTCTCTAAACATCAAAATGTTACATCTTTATGGTTAACTGTCATTTTTGTCTTATAATATAAAAGTCTCTTTTGCTTATATGGAGATGATAATTTTATAGTTGCATTTATTATGAAGCTGTTTCAGAACTTGGGATTACTGAAGGCGACATAAAATCACTATCAAGGTTAACTAGAATCTTTTGATGTTGTTGTTGTTGTTGCTCTGCTGAAAAGACCAGTTTTATTACTTTATGCTGAAAGTAACTTATGTATTATGCACATATAACATTTTATATGCTTTATTCATAAAAACATAAAAAAGAAAAAAAGATATTTGAACATTTTTAAGATGGCACAAGAAAGATTGAAAGCTGGATCAGAAGATACTTTGAATATTATATTTATTTATTTTTCTTCTTTTTTACCCCGTGTTTTCTACTATATTTCTTATATTATTTAATCTATGGAAAACCGTTGACGATGAAAATAGATGTGTTTTGGGTCATTATTATTATTTTTAGTAGTTTTATTGAATTTTACTATTTTTGTCCGCATATTTATACATATATATATATATATTATATATATATATATACATACATACATACATACATACACAGGCACACAGCCCCCCCACACACATAAATGTGTGTATGTATGTGTGTGTGTGTGTGTGTATATATATATATTTTGCTGCTGTAGTTGAATGTGTGTGTGTTTGCAAGAACATTGTGGTAAATTGAGGTATCTTTTTTTTTTTACTGTAATTTGAAAATTGTGTGAGGTGCTTCCTGCATGAATTGACGTACTTACAAGTTCGCCACACATTGGTATGCATGCATGTATGTATGTACACGTCCACATTCGCATTGCAACATACATATCATACATATAATGTTGTACTATCTTTTTATCTTTGACTCATTTCAGTCATTACACTGTGGTCATACTGGAGCACCACCTTGAAGAATTTTAGTCAAATGAATCAACCCCAGTACTTTTTTTTTTTACTAAGCCTGCTACTTATTATATCAGTCTCTTTTGCTGAAATGCATGCACCCATGCACACACACACACACACATTCCATTTACACTAAGAAATGGGTAAGTTGGGCCATTGTAAATACCAAAACCTTTCTTGGTGAGGAATGCTATAGATTAGTGGCTAGTTACTTTAGTGTCAGAGCTTGGAAGACTCTGAGATAGAAGACAATACAGAGACAGAAATTCTAATCTGCAGTTGGTCATAGGTTTAGGGATTCTTTCAGTTTCCATCTACCAAATCCACTTACAAGGCTTTGGTCGGATTAAGGCTGTAGTGGAAGACACTTGCCTGAGGTGCCACAAATGATGAGAAGAACTAGAACTATGTGGTTAGGAAACAAACTACTTACCACACTGCCAATCCAAGCGAAATCGTAGTCGTGGCCTATGCTGATGATATGTAAAAGGCACCCGTGCCAGTGACACGTACAAGGCACCCACTACACTCTTGGAGTGGCTGGCATTAGGAAGGGCATCCAGCCATGGAAACCAAGCCAAATCAGACTTGAGCCTGGTACAACTTTCCTGGCTCACCAGTCCTATCCTAGTCAAACTGTGTAACTCATGTCAGCATGGGAAATGGACACTAAATGATGATGATGATGATGATGTGCGTGTATGTATATACATATATATATATATATATATAAGAATTTTTTGCGTAATAAGATAAAAACCAAGGCTGTATAGATATTAGAGCATTTATAGATAGAAGGTCTTACAGCTGTTTCTAAGATATTAATTAATAATGTCCCTTCATCAGAGACAGTGTGAGAGGAAAAATTAAGTCATAGTTAGTACCATCTCCGATGAAGGGATATTATTAATTAATATCCTAGAAACAGCTGTAAGACCTTCTATCTATAAATGCTCTAATATCTATACAGCCTTGGTTTTTTATTTTATTACACAAAAAATTCTTATATACACACGCTGACATAGAACCAACATTGAACCCTTTATTCGCAATATTACCGAATCTGGAACTTACCTATGGTCTGTCTATAGCACTTATTCTGCATTACCTGACACCTTTGGGTCTGAATGACACCACTATCTCTTATATATATATATATATATATATATATATATATATATGCTCATAACAGAGCATGAGAAGGGTGGAGATATAGCTATATAGTTGTAGGTGGTTACATTATATAGTGAGATAAACTGTCACACAAGATCTCAATATTTGCTTCCAAATATTCAGTCATGTATTCTGCTGTAATTTCTTTTGATCAATTCCTCTTGGTGTTGCTCCAAATTCATGGATGTAGATTGTAAATTCTCTTAGCTAACCTGTATAAACTGGCTTCATGATCTAAATGGAAATCGTTGTAAAACTCCAGTGGAAAATTGTCCAAATAAATTTAATTTTTGCCTTTGATAATACAGAATATGACACTCTGTAGTCACCATGATATGATTTGCTGTTTGTTTCTGTTTGTGCCTGTCTGTGCCTGTTTGTGAAATTGTTCATCTCTACCTGTAGTGTATGTAATATGTGTGCACATTACATGCGAGTGCGTGTGTGTGTGATTAGTTGCAGAGCAGTTGTTGTTTTGATGGTGGTGACCTGATATGAGCACAGCTGTATTGGTAGAACCAGTACATACATAGGTAGCACACATGCACACACAAAGCAATATATATATATATATATGTGTGTGTGTGTGCAGCACCTTGTGCTATTGTCTTCTACTATAGCCTTGGGCTAACCAAAGCCTTCTGAGTAAATTTGGTAGGCGGAAGTTCTGCCATGTGTATACGTGTGAGTGAAAGTGCTTTTGAGGGATACATTCACACACTCATATATGTACTAATGTGTGTGTGTGTGTGTGTATTTGTGCTGGTTCTAGTTTTATATATATATATATATATATATATATATATATATATATATATATATATATATATATATATATACATACATATATATATATATATATACACACACACACACACACACACACATCCTTCCCTTCTTTCCTGAGCATCAAATAATACTTTATTTGTTCCACGTCCTCGCGTTGCTGTGTTTTTTCTGTGTTTTTTTCTGTGTTTTCTTGTTTGGATTAACTTTATATATATATATAATATATATATATATATATATATATGCACACACAAACCCTATGATGTTGCAAGGTGCAGCATGTTCCAAAAGCCTTTTATTTTTTCTATCCAAAGGGTTTTTCAACTCAATATTTATTTACATGCTATTATGGTTGATTTTCTGTGTGCTTCAAGACATTAAAAAAAAAAAAGAATTATATATATATATTTCTATATATTTTATGTATCCCTATCCATCTTGTAATTCCTTTTATAACACACTTTGTATCGAATGAATGAGCTCTTGTGGCAAATTGTCATTATCATTATCGTCATTATCATTATCATTATCATCATCATCATTATCATTATCATCACGATCTCCATCATTATCATTGTCATCTTTATCATTATTTGCTGTTATAAATTTCTATATAAGGAGAAAGAAAATTGTGTGGATATAATTGATTTCTCAAACGTCATTGATTACCAAACATGAAGTTTAATTATCAAAATGTACCATACTCTTGAATTTCTCTTCTTGAAATATTTTCAAGTACTTCACAAAAGTAATAGGCAAATATTTAAAAATATTTTCACTTGTTTCTTAAAATTTTGTTGTGTGTTGTTTTTTTTTTTTTTTTTTTGGTTCTTGTTTTAAAGTTTAGAATGTTAATATACAATTCTGCTCAGCTCCAACCGTTTTGTTTTTGTCAATAAATCAGAGATTTATTGACTGTTTTTCATGGTATTATTATTATTATTATTGTTATTGTTGTTGTTATTTTAATTTTTATGTAGTCTGTGCAATTCTATGTAAAGGTCAAATGATTATCTCCAATAGCTTTATGATTTAAGAAATCTTATGTCAAAAGTATTTTTGCCATATTCAAGCGTCAGGAAATCTGTAAATATTGACTGGATTATGTCTAGATTATTGTGCAGGATAAATTTCTAACCACAAGTGTTACTATTATTCAGCTGTTATAGATCAGCTGTTACATGATTTCTTGAAGGAATTGGTGTTGTACATTTCTGAGTAAATGTACTTCTTTGCCTCTTATAATTTTTGTTTTTGCCTCTTATAATTCTTATGGATCTGCATAACAAAACAATTTCAATATAGCTTTAAAAAATATATGAGTGGCTGTGTGGTAAGTAGCTTGCTTTCCAACCACATGGTTCTGGGTTCAGTCCCACTGCATGGCACCTTGGGCAAGTGTCTTCTACTACAGCCTTGGGCCGACCAAAGCCTTGCGAATGGATTTGGTAGACAGAAACTGAAAGAAGCCCGTTGTATATTTATATATATATATATATATATATATAATAATAATAAATATTAGGGAATAAATCCAAATTTACAGGGAAAAAATCAGATTTAGGATTAAATCCAATTTTATAGTAAAATATTATATAATATTAATTCGAGACAAAACCACTATTTTGCAAAACAAACAAGGAAAGACTTAATCAATACATAAAAAATTTTAATATAAAGAAATAAACCGCCACTACTGAAACGATTGTAGTGGCGGTTTATTTCTTTATATTAAAATTTTTTATGTATTGATTAAGTCTTTCCTTGTTTGTTTTGCAAAATAGTGGTTTTGTCTCGAATTAGTATTATATATATATAATATATATATATATATATATATATATATATATATATGTATATATTTGTGTGTCTGTGTTTGTCCCGCCAACATTGCTTGACAACCGATGATGGTGTGTTTACATCCCTGTGACTTAGCGGTTCGGCAAGAGAGACCGATAGAATAAGTACTAGGCTTACAAAAAATAAGTCCTGGGGTCGATTTGCTTGACTAAAGGCTGTGCTCCAGCATGGCCACAGTCAAATGACTGAAACGAATAAAAGAATAAAAGAATACTGGAATATATTATCAGAAAGTTTATGAACTGCTGTGATTGCACTGCTCATTTGAAATGTACATGCAACCGATGAGCATTGATGACTTCCCTAGTTAATTAGTCTATAAATAGGCTTCATGCTAGCTATGAGCTCAGTTCTGTACACAAAGTTTTATAACATTGTGTTAAAATAGATCTGTGATTTGTACAATGGATATATAAGATTTTGCACAGAATCCTGCAAGTCTGCTACCAAGACCCTTGAAATAGTTCTTAGAGTTTTGGAGAAATTTCCTTAGATTGAAGAGAGGTTTTTGAGTAATATTCACATTTCAAGATTAATAACTCTGAACCAAGACAGGTTCAGGGTGATTATGACTACCAAAATGTCAGAAGATATGGATAAAAATCTATAAAGTCATTCCTGAAGACTTTTGTCAAACAATCCACCAGCTACTTCATATGATTAGAATTAATTATGGTGATTACCAGGATATTCATACAGAAAACCTGAACATGCATCACATTGCTGTGAAATTCGTTTCTGTGTGCTTAACTGACAAATCCCTCTGGGACTTTGCTGTGCTTTGCAAAGTGTACTTAAAACTGAAGGAACACTACTTTGGGATGAGGATGAAACTTAAAAGCAGTGACAGACAGTATTAGATGACCTTTAGAGTCAGAATTTCAATGATACTTTTGTAGCAATGAAAATACACTGGGATTGCTGTGTACTTCAAAGAGGATGGTGTCAAAATATAAAGAATGTGTATAAAGCATTATTTATTAGAATACTGGTGTACATTTAAAAAACCCTTTTGCATTCAGATTTCTTTGTCAAATGTATTGCTTATTTATTTACATTTTTTAAAATTAATCATGCATCATCTTGTGGTTTCAAGATTTTGATGATGTGTTTGTATATTTTTAGAATGATATTGTAGAGCAGGTATAAAATGTTGGATCTGGTCAGTTTTAGCATAGAACACTTAGAATATTTGGGCCAGTCATTCCCAGTTTGTATTCCAAAGGGTCAGTTGTGGTCTGGAGATTTCCTGATACTACCTCAAAATGTTGACTTTGAAAAATAGATCTTCATAATATAACTCTGAATGTTTGCCTTTGGATTACATTTCTCAACTTGAATGGTTATCCTCATCAATATTGACATGCTATGTCTGTCTGTCTTCTCTCCAATCATCTTCAGGCAGGTGATATTCCCTGAGATAGACTAAATGCTGGAGGATGTTATTTTAAGAACAACTGATGTAATTTTTTTTTTGTGTCTTTTAGAATTCTTATAGATTAACCTATACAAACATCTTTAAAATAGCACCACCCCAAATAAAAATAATTGATATAATCACTGATAAATTATGAAACTGGATATCTTTTATCTTGCACTTGTTTCAGTCATTAGACTGTGGCCATGCTGGGGCACTGCCTTGAAGAACTTTAGTCAAATGAATCAACCAGAGTACTTTTTTTAAAGCCTGGTACTTATTTTATTGATCCCTTTTGTTAAACCACTAAGTTACAGGTATGTAAACACACCAACACTGGTTGTCAAGCGGTGGTGGACACACACACAACAGGCTACTTTTCAGTTTCTTTCTACCAAATCCACTCACAAGGCTTTGGTCAGCATAGGGCTATAGTATAAGACACTTGGCCATGGTGCCATGCAGTGGGACTGAACCTGGAACCTTGTGGTTGGGAAGCAAGCTTGGGGTGCTTTTGCCTGCTCAAATCACCACATGTCTGACACTTGACTGTATTTGTATTTAGTAAGCAAAATTTTCCCCTTAAGCCTTATTGCTGTTGTTCTAAAATGTGACGTTGGTTCCGGCTTTAGAACAGCAAGGCCAGTTGTTAAATAAAGTTTCCAGGTTCAATTCCTGTCACAGACATATATATATATATATATATATAAACCAACATTGTAAATGAACTGACGACAGAGCCTCCATGTTGTCATTTAACTTACCAGAAATATCCACCAGATCCTCCTGGTATCCAATTCTCTCTAAACATCTTAAAAAACAAAAAAAAAACAGAACAAAACAAAAACACAAGGGCCACATTGCATAAAATGGTCCTAGATACAATGTTCCTGAGAATGAAAACAATGCAATTCTTCAGTTCTTTGGTTTTGCTTAGGCTATCATAGTTTCTTGAGAGTAAAAATATTAAAATAATGTCTTTTTGAGATTGTATGAATGATTATATCTTGTCTGAACCATGTCCTACCAAGTATGGTCAAATGTACCACCTTCTCATCTTCTTCACCCTCCTCTTCTTTCAATTTTTTTGCATCAAACCTTTCCTATACTTCATCTGTGTTCTTTATTTATTTGTCTCCGAACCTGGGACCAAATGTAATATATTACATATAGTAGAAGGGCATAGGAAGTGGAAAAAAAAAACTTGACAAATTCTTACTTTCTTTTCTTTCTTTCTTTTTCCCTTTCCTGCTCTGTTTTTAAAAAATCTTTTTTCTTTTTCTTTTTCTTTTTCTTTTTGCATCCACTCCAACCACCTCCCAATTTTTCATTCCTGATGTTTTCTGAAGTCTCAGAAATTTATCCTGTTTAGGAAGTGAAAAAAAAAAAATGCAAGTCAAACATTGACGTTTGGTGTTTGTTATCTATAATATTGAGAAAATAATCAATACTTGCAAGATATATTTGAATTGATAACATATATATATATATATATATATATATATATATATATATGTATATGTATATACACACACACGTACTCACATATATAGATGTATACACATACATTCAGACATACATACATATATATATATATATATGCATAGACACACACATGTACGTACACACACACACATACAACATTTATATATATTTTTGCATTTAACAGCATTGAAGTAAAGATACCATTTTAGGTTTTTAAAACTTTTAATTTGTCTTTTTTTGTTTTTGTTACTTTTAGGTTGTGTAAGTAGGGGTGGGCCATCATGTGACAACTGTTTATCACTATTGTTTTATAGGACATTTCAATTTTTTTTTGTTTATAAAAAATGGAAACACTTTTTTTGCTAAGATACCATGGAACTCAATTCAAACAGCATATGTTTTCAATTCATTTCATTTTTTTTTGTTTTTAAACTTATTCCCCCCCCCCCACCACTTCTGTCTTCCCCAACCTCAACATTCAAATGCATTCAAAGACAAACTTGAATGTTTAGAATCGTAAATACGATAATTTTTTTTTTCAACTCCTAGGAGAGGTCATTTGTTTATTACAAAGTAAATTTTATTCTAAAGTGTATTATATCATTATCAACATTATCAGCGTTGTCATCATCATCATCATCATCATCATCAGCCACCATCACCACTACATACACTTGCATATGGTGTATATATTACACTGGTCTTTTTAAAGTATTTCCTCATAGGTGTATACCTAAGCATATGTGCATATGCAAATTCATAGATTTGTGTTTTCATTTGTGTGGATAGTGTAGCTTTTGGTTAGGGGATGGGGTGAACTCTGTTGTTTATGTAAACAATAACCAATTTGATAACAGGGAAGTTCACTCACAGCAAAAGGTATGTGATTGTATTTGTGTGTACATTATATGTGGGTGTATATAATTTGTGTGTGTGGTACAAAAATTATATAAAAACATTTTAAAAATTATATGTAACACAAAGACAAGGTGAAAAATACAGAATATAATTAGGTTTATGCTCACAAAATAAAAAATAGAAGGAAAAGTTTATAGATTTTGAGCATATGCTCTTCTCTAGAAAGAATAGATGAAGGGAGAAAAAATGGAGAAAGAAAAGGGCACATGCACACACACACACACACACACACATTTCATTTACACTAAGAAATGGGTAAGTCGGGCCATTGTAAATACCAAAACCTTTCTTGGTGAAGAATGCTATAGATTAGTGGCTAGTTACTTTAGTGTCAGGGCTTGGAAGACACTGAGATAGAAGGCAATACAGAGACAGAAAACCTAATCTGCAGTTGGTCATAGGTTTAAGGATTTGAGAAATTCTAATTGATGCATATGAATTTAAGGTAAAAAGAGTTTGATACTTATAACATGAATGGCAACTGGGAGATCCTATGAGATAGCTTGCTGATGGTTCCAGATCAGACATGTGACTGATGCAAAGTCTTAATCAAACCAAAGATGACATGGCATCGGAAGGACATGGTAGAGAGAAAGCTGTAAAAGCTCAGAGACAGGCTTGGAATGAAAAAAGCTAGTAGCAGAGAACTTTATAAAGTAGCTGCAATGGCATTTTGGTGTTAGGTACATCTGGTTAAGGGAGAATCAGAAAGGAAGAGTTTTGAAAATATTCTTCCTCATGTGGCCTAGGGACAGGAGGTGTTCTGGATTGATTGTGCAACAGAATGTTAGAGAGAACTGAGACAACTGGGGTTATTCAACAAAAAACTTTGTTTGTTAATTGTCTATTTTTGTTCATCCAATCATGTGGTATGATTCTATCTGGTGACATTTTCCTACTCACACTTCATTTATCATTTTAGCTTATACCTATTCATCCAATTGGGTGACACTTCGTTGACTCTATCAGGTAATATATTTTACACATTGGCTCATTTCATGAATTTATTCTTTTTCACCCTGGGACTCTTTTCTTGAGTATAGTCTTATTTATTTCCATCACGGACAATTGGAATTACAGTTTACCATTTTATATCTCATTTTGGGAATTATTGCAATATTTTTTGTTTGTTATTAACATCATTATCTGGGCACAATATCATTATTTGTTCCTACATTATATCTAGAACTGAGGCATCAGTGGGGAGAATTCTATCCAAATAATGAAGGCATACTTGCTATTATTGTCAATAACAAGAAAGAAAGAGATATCGAAGTGTCATTATGATAGGCTGTTTAACATGAAGATTTCATAGGATAAGGGAAGGGCTATATTATATTGACCAAACAAGGGAATCAGCAATTCTGATTGATGGTAATGTGGTGGATAAGGTGATTAAAGACATGAAGGTAGAGAAAGATGCTGAACACTTTATTGACTCTGCCAGGTGATATATTTTATACATTGACTCATTTTATGGATTTATTCTTTTCCACCTTGGGACTGTTGTCTTGCATACACTCTTATTCATTTCTGTCGTGGACAATTGGAATTACAGTTTACTATTTTACATCTCATTTTGGGAATTATTGCAGAGATGTTCAAAATATCTGCTTAAGAAAGAGCACATGATTATCACCCACATAGTAAATGAAGTATTACAGGAAGGTAGCATGCATGATAACTGGCATAGTAACATCGTTGCAAGCTGCTATATGAGCAAAGGAGAAGTCTTACAGAGAGAGAATTACTGAGATATTAAAATGTTGGTCTAGCCATGGCCCAAGGTCATGGAGAAAGTTAAGGCACAATTGATCAGAAAGGGAGCTATATCAGATGAAATGTAGTTTGGCTTTGTACCCAACAGAGGTACCGCAGATGCAATCTTCCTAGTGAGATAACTGCTGAAGACATACTTGGCTAAGAGCAAACTGCTATGCTTAGCATTTGTTGACCTGGAGAAGGTCTTTGACCTGTTGCCACACGTTGTAAGCTGGTGGTCACTATGGAAATTAGGCATAGATGAACAGATTTTGAGGGTTATACAAGTTATTTTCATAGATATGGTAAATAAAATGAGACTCAACAATAATTTCAATGATAAATTTAGCATGAGGGTAGGCTCCATCAATGCTCAGTTCTCAGTCCTCTCCTGTTTCACATAATCATACAGGCCATTGCAGGGGAGTTTAAGACTGGCTGTTAGTTGAAACTCCTATAAGCTGATTATCTAGATATTACAGCTGAATCTTTAGTGGAAGGAATTTCAGGCATGGAAGCCAAATTTAAAATTGAGAAGCTGCAAGTCATGATCCTGGCATCACCAGAAATGACATGCAGATAATGGATGGCTGCCTTTCCTGTTGCCAACTTTTTCAATTACCTCTTATAACTTGTGGAGATGTGGTGGTGTACATATTCTAAAACTGTAATACATATAAAATATATTTCTGTGTGTGTGTGTGTGTGAGCATGTGCATGCACACACACAGAACAGACTACTGTACAATTTATCTTATTTTATGAAATTCTACTTAAAAGGTATTGGTCAACCTGAAACTTTAGCAGAAGAGACATACTAAAGATGCTGCATAGCAGGATTGAACTTGCAACCATGTTGTTGCAAAGAGATTGTCTTAACCACACAGCCACAACAAAAACCTGTGTTATTCAGTTGAAAAATAATAGAATGGCTTTGTGATAGGAAGGGGACATCTGGCAAACTAGAAAAATCACCGACTTCTGGAACCAATGAAAATGTCCAAATGGAAATATATTGTATAATGTCAAAGTTTAAAAAATATATATCATTCAAATGTCATAAAGATCAATAAATTTCTACCAAAAAGATTCATTGGTGATTCATATATCAGATTTAAAATTATTTCTGTCATCAGTTGTGAAAAGTGCTAAAAAAATGCTTGAGAGACTCAATTGGGTTTAGGAGCTTATTAATCATAGCTGTTAATGTGTATTTAAACCTTTATCCTTCAAGTCAGCCAAATCTGAACATCATAAAGACAGTGCTGTTTGTTCAAAGTGGCTAACAACCTTGTTGACATATATCTTATTTTTGCTTTTTAATGGTGCCAGAAAAAGCCACTTTTAACTTATAAAAGAAAGTTGTAAGCTTTTGTTTCATAATTTCTATATAAATACATCAACATATCTGATGTTGTGAAGGTTAAAGTATGAAGAATCATGTCTACTTAAAGTCCAAAACATGTACGTGTGTGTGTGTGTGTGTGTGTGTGTGTGTGTGTGTGTGTGCGCATGTGTGTGTACACACATATATGTATATATACATGCATGTGTACACAGACACACACACACACACACACACACCTAAATGTGTGTGTGTATGTATGTGCGATAATTTCATTAGTGACTTTGGCGTTTCACCATGTGTAGCTTATTCAAACAGTTTGAATAAAGCTGTAGATGGAGACATTTTGAACATCCTATCAATAAGAATTGTTGTGTGTGTGTGTGTGTGTGTGTGTATACATATACAGATATATATATATATATACATGTATGTGTATATACACATACATACATGTATGTGTGTATATATATATATATACACACATACATGTATATATATATACATGTATATATATATACATATATATATGTATATATATATGTACACACATATATACATACATATATATATATATATATATATATATAATATATATATATATATATATATGTGTGTGTGTGTGTGTGTGTGTGTATATGTACACACATACTCATACACACACACCTACACATTCATGAATACTTTCACACACATAGCATTTTACACTTTAAAATAGTCCTAAATTTTCAAATTTCCATGCTTGTAAGAGCGAGACAGAATTTGTTGAGGTAGATTATACATAACACAAAGACAAGGTGAAAAATACAGAGTTTAATTAGGTTTATGCTCACAAAAAAAAAGAAAAAAACATAGAAGGAAAAGTTTTTAAAATTTGATGCCCTTCGTGTCACCAATGCTCACATTTCCAAACAAGATATCTTTTCCCATGATCTGATATGTTTCCCTCACAGACTGGAAATGAACAACACCAGTTGTATGATGGTGAAAATCATTTACAACTATTGTGCAATATGAAGAGAAAACACAAACAGGCACTCGCATACACACACACACATATACCCAAATATACACATAATATATACCTACACAAACATACACACATATATATATATGTGTGTGTGTTTATATATCTTTTTTATCTTTTATCTTTTACTAGTTTCAGTCATTAGACTGTGGCCATGTTTAGGTATCTCCTTGAAGGTTTTAGTCAAACAAATAGCCTTTGTATTTTTTTAAAGTTTGGTACTTATCGTATTGGTCTCCTTTTGCTGAAACCAATACTGGTCTTCAAGTGGTGGTGGGATATAAACTCACACACACACACACACACACACACACAAATGTATATACATGTATACAACTGGATTTTTTCAGTTTCCGCCTATCAAACCCACTTACAAAGCTTTGATCAGCCTGGGGCTATAGTAGACGATACTATCTACCTAACCTTCTTTCATATTATGGACTCTTCTAAAACTTTATATGATATATAGCGATGTAATGCACTTTAACATCATCTGCTTGAAGAGAATGGCCCGATTAAACATCTGGTCTTTAAAAATCATCTAACCTACCATTTCTTTTAAAGTTTTAACCTCAGGAATCTATTAACTCTGATGAGAGAAATATAGAGAATTGCTATGGTTAGAGTTAGCTTGCCCGTAGCAACCTATATCTTTTTGAAACAGCTGTAAGATCTTATACATGTTTTGGATTCCTTATGAATCATTTTACAATCGCTTTTTTATCTTCCTCTTCATTGATTCAAATTTGAACATTTGGACTTCGGGGGTACATTTATGGACTTATATTTTTATATATTTATATTTATGAATTTTTATGTGTTTATAAATTTTTATATGTCTATAAATTTTTATATATTTATAAATTTTCATGTATATGTATGTATTTATAAATTCTTAGAAATTTTATATATCATATACATGAATGCATCTATGTATGTATATTGTATACCATGGAGAATTTCATTAATATGGATTGAATGAATATATACATCAACCTTTCAATTTGTCTTCTCTCCTTTTATATTCCTGAATCTCTGTCAGAGTGCTAATTGGCTGAGCTGTATAAAATGGATATCTATATCACTTATTTCTTCATTGTTCTACATTTGTTCGAGGTGAGCACTTCCTACAGCATCAACTTATGGAGAAACAATTCCACAGCTTCTCCATAAAAAATATCCCGATTCCATCAAGGGATATGTACACTGCTTTGCTACTGCAGAAAATCAACGAATTCAGAAAAAGATTAAGATGGAAAGCATTCTATTATGATTCAGACAGAAAACACTGGAATGATATACAGGATAATTATAATGTGAAAACCTGCAGAAACCCCACTTTCAATTCCACTGAAACTGGAAAAAGACCTCATTAACATGGTGAAAAAACTGAAATTCTCAAGAACTACAAACCACATCCAGAAGAATTTAACTGTTATTATCTCTCAAAAAAAAAATTCTGATTACATACATGTTCTCTCTGATAAAACAGGAAACCTATATTCACTACCTACTGATGCCTATAATAACTCTCTCTTGAAGGAATTGAGCTCTAAATATAAAATAGTGGCTAATAATGGACTGAATGAAATTAATAAGAAACATATCGACTTAATTAAAGAGCTAAAGCTACTAGATACTATTGAACCCTATGCCCCTAAAATCCCTCACTTCACCTTTAAGGACCACAAAGCCAACTGTTAGGCTAATCTGCCCAACCATATCAGATTTGGACAGAATTAGTAAGTCTATCATTGATAGAATTATCCTTCATATTAGAAGAAACATGAACCTCCCACTTTGGTCATCCACGGGAGATGTCATAACTTGGTTCTGCTCTTTAAATAACAAAAAGAAAACCCGCTTTATTTAATTTTTGACATTAGTAACTACTACCAGTCCATTAAACCTGATTTACTAGACAAAACAATTAAATTTGCTGAGAAGTTTACTAGCATTATGCCTTTGGAAAAAAATATCATCTTTACCACAGGGAAAACACTGATATCCTTCAAAAAAAGGACATGGAGCCAATTTGACGTTCATGATGATTTTGATGTTAAAATGGGAAGTACAGATTCCATCCAGGTTACAGACATTGTTGGACTATTTCTAATCTCAAAAATTAAGTAAGAATCCCCTAATATTAGTGGAGGGCTATATAGAGATGATGCCTTATTTGCAATATCTGAATCCTCCACACAAGCAACTGATAGGGTTAGGAAAAAAATTAATAAAATTTTTAAAATTATACAAATTAGATATTATATTTGAAAAGGTCTCTAAATGTGTTAACATATTGGATGTAACATTAAATTTGGATAATGGCTTATCCTACCCCTATCATAAGCCTAACAAAACTATCAAGTATATCCACGCCTTATCAAATCATCCCCAAATTGATATTAAGGGGATAATCAAAGGTGTGTCGATAAGAATATCTAATTTATCCTCAAATACTTTGAACATTTGGACTTTAGAGGTACATTTATGAACTTATATTTTTATATATTTATATTTATGAATTTTTATGTATTTATAAATTTTTATATGTCTATGAATTTTTATATATTTATAAATTTTTGTCCACCAAAAGAATACAAATCCAGATGTTCAGATAAGAAATCTTGTGTTTTTCAGCTTCATACATCTAACACCTATCTATCTGCACAGATCATAATCTCCTTAGTTCTTTTCATTATTCTATCTATTTCATTACCTATGTAACCATAGTTTCATCTTCCAAGCTGTTATGTTTTAAAAACAAACTTAAGTTCTTTCACGCGCATTTACTATTGTCACTTATTCATTCATTTATTTAATTTTATCACATTGTCACTTATTCATTTCTTTAATTTTGTCACATCATTACTTATTCATTTCTCTGATTTTGTCACAGATTGACTGACCGAAAATTCTAAGATTTTTCAATTCTATCTCACTGTTATCATGTTATTCACTGACACTGACAGCATTTGCTGTTTTGCGGTATGCCAATCCCCCACCACCTGTACTAGAAGTCCCTATCCTCTGACATTTCCCATGAACACTTCTAAAGGCTTAGTGCTATCCCCACCCCTACTTAAGGTTTATCTCCTATGTAAGGTAGTGATCACGTAGCGCATAAAAATGATGGTAGAGTGTATGCAGACTGAAGGCTATTGTTTGTTTATGAATTCTGCATGGGCTGTCACCACCAAGGACATGCGTAGGCTTGAAAGAAATGAAGCTAGTATGCTTTGTTGGATGTGCAATGTCAGTGTGCATGTACAACAGAGTGTAAGCATCTTGAGAGAAAAGTTGGGCATAAGAGGCATCCAGTGTAGTGTGCAACTGTGTTGGTATAGTCATGTGATGTGTATGGACAAAGACAACTGTGTTGTGCCAATCTCTAACTATGGAGGGAACCTGTAGAAGGGGGTAGACTCGGGAAGACATGGAAGGAAGTGGTGAAGCATGATCATCGAACATTGGGCCTCATGGAGGTAATAAAATGTGACCAAGACCTTTGGCGATAATGGCATGCTTGAGAAGACCCATCAAGCCAAGTGAAATTGTAGTCATGGTTGACACCAGTGTCATGTAACTGGCATCCATTCCAGTGACACATAGATAGCACACACTACAGTCTTGGAGTGGTTAGCATTAGGAAGGGCATTCAACCATAGAAACCATGCCAAATCAGATTGGAATCTGGTGTAGCCCTCCAGCTTATCAATTTCAGTTAACCATCTAAGCTATGCCAGCATGGAAAGTAGATGCTAAATGATGATGGTGATGATGATGACGACAGCGGCGGTAGTGGCGGTGGCGATGACGACGATGATGATATACATATATATGCAATGACCTTTCAGTTTCTGTCTAGCAAATTCCCTCACAAGTCATTGATCTGCCCAGGGCTATCATAGAAGACACTTGCTCAATGTACCGCCCATTCATTGGAACTATATCCAAAACTATGTGACTCTGAAGTAGACCGCTGAACTGCATAGCCATTCTTGCACCCTTGTACTTGAAAATTAGTCCAGTTTTTTAAAATTCTTCTATTTGTCCCTTGTTCTGATATCTTAAAGTAATTACAGTATTGCCATGAAGATGGTAATACTGTGTTTAGTAGCAGCTTATAGATCTTGGTAGAGTTCTTATGATTTGGTCTTTAATTTCTTACAGAAACAAACTCAGCAGATTCGATGCAAAATATGAAATTTCAAGTGTATTCCAGTGCAATTATTTGTCTAGCTTCTGCATTCAACTTAATCCACTTTTCTGCATAAATGGTGCTAAGACAAACTAAGCTATTAGAATCACAATAAAACACAATGAAATTGTTGAAAAAAAAAATTAAAATATAAATAAAAGTTTGCATTTCTTCAGTTCTTGTGGAATAATATTTTTGCTGATTCGATGCATTTTGTTTGTAAAGCTTTGCTCTCTCTCTCTCTCTCTCTCTCTCTCCTCTGTTACTCCCTCACTCCCACTCCCTTCGTCTTGCTCTCTCCCTCCCACTCTCTGTTATTGCTTTTCACTCGCAGGCTTCCTACTCTTTTTTACTCGCTGCCTCCTACCCCCACCCTATTATCTCCTCCCCCTCTTTTTCTCTCTGTTTTTCTCTCACTCCATCTCTCCTAAATTTATTTTGAAATATTTGAATTATTAATTTTTCAACTCAATGAAGGAATATCTTCTTGAATATTCAGAAACACTTTCAATCACAATAACTTAAAATATTTAATAATTTCTTTTTCTCCCTATCACTCTCTAATAACCAGAGTCCTTTATTTCACATAGCTTTTCTCTGGTTGAAAAATACCAATGTTACTTGTGCTTAATATCTAGCATAAAACGTACCTTTCACAACCTGTCTGAAAGAAAAAAAGGACTGTAAATTTTTTTTCTTTTTTGCTTATTGAAAATACATATAGAACATTTTAAATGATTGTTATTGCAAAATACATGTGCTAACATATATATGTGTGTGTGCTTGTGTATATATCTGCCTGTATATATATATATGCATATATATATCATCATCATCATCATTTAGCATCCGCTTTCCATGCTAGCATGGGTTGGACGGTTCAACTGGGGTCTGGGAAGCCAGAAGGCTGCACCAGGCCCAGTCTGATATGGCAATGTTTCTACGGCTGGATGCCCTTCCTAATGCCAACCACTCCGTGAGTGTAGTGGGTGCTTTTTACGTGCTACGGGCACAGGTGCCAGATGGGGCTGGCAAGCGGCCACGGTTGGATGGTGCTTTTTACATGCCACTGGCACGGGGGCCAGGTGACGCTGGCAATGGCCACGATCGGATGGTGCTTTTTACGTACCACTGGCACGGGGGCCAGGCGAGGCTGGCAATGGCCATGATCAGAGGGTGCTTTTTACGTGCCACCGGCACGGGAGCCAGGCGAGGCTAGCAATGGCCACGATCGGATGGTGCTTTTTACGTAATGTTTGTATGTATATATATGCATATGTGTATGAATGTAATTTTGTATTTTTTTTATTCTTTCAATTACTTGTGTCAGTTATTTGACTGTGGCCATGCTAGAGCACCAATCGCCCCCGGACTTACTTTTGTAAGCCTAGTACTTATTCTGTCGGTCTTTTTGTTGCCAAAATGCTAAGTTATGGGGATGTAAACACACCAACATCAATTGTGAAGCAAAGGTGTGGGGACAAACAGAGACACACAAATACATACATATATATGTACATATATGACAGGCTTCTTTCAGTTTCCACCTATCAAATACACTCACAAGGCTTTGGTCAGCTGGGGGCTGTAGTAGAAGACTCTTGCCCAAGGTGCCATGCAGTGGGATTGAACCTGGAACCATGTGGTTGGGAAGCAGGCTTCTTACCACACAGCCACTCCTGCACCATATATGTATATGTTATTTTTAAACTTGAAGATTAAGTTTGAAAAATTTTTTTTCTTTGTATATTCTTTTATAGAAATGTTAGTTTCACATTTAAAACTCAAATTCCATTTGCTTGAATGCATATTTCCATATTTTTTGCTATTAATCTATATTTATGTTTGTATGTGTGTTTATGTGTGCGTATATATTTTGAAGTATATATATGTGTATGTATTTGTATACATCTCTCTCTCTCTCTCTCTCTCTCTCTCTATATATATATATATATATATATATATATGCATGACTGTGTGGTAAGAAGCTTGCTTACCAACCACATGGTTCTGGGTTCAGTCCCAATGTGTGACACTTTGGGCAAGTGTCTTCTACTATAGCCTTGGGCTGATCAAAGCCATGTGAGTGGATTTGGTAGACAGAAACTGGAAAGAAGCCCGTTGCATATATATATATATAATATATATATATATATATATATATATATATATATTTTGTATATATGGTGTGTGTGTCTGTGTTTGTCCCCCCTGGAATTGCTTGACAACTGATGTTGGTGTGTTTACATTCCTGTAAGTTAATGGTTCGGCAAAGGAGACCATATATATATATATATATATATATATATATATATATATATGAATAAGATGGAAAACAACCAAGTGTTTAGCAGAAGTACTTTGCTGAGAATAATCTGCCACACTTAGCATTTATTGAGAAAGCCTTTGGGAGAGTCCTTCGCTTATTGATCTGGTAGGCATAGAAGCAACTGGGAGTAGAAAGATGGGTTGTGAGAGCCATCCAAGCCATGTACATGGGTGCTGTTTGTGAGGTGAATGCATTTAGGTGTCCATCAGAGTTCAGTGCTCAGTCTCCTGTTATTTATCAATGACTTCTAATGATAATAATGTAGGTGTATAAAACTGGATGTCTGTGGGAACTCTAATATGTTGTTATGAATTTTGAGTATATATTTTGTATATATGTGCTCTGTGTGCTAAGTAGCTTGTTTCTCAACTATATAACACCTTTATGCTGTATGTGTGTGTGTGTGTGTGTGTGTGTGTGTGTGTGCACGCGTGCATGTATGTGTGTGTGTGTGTGTGTGTGTGTGTGTGTGTGTGCACGCGTGCATGTATGTGTGTGTGTGTGTGTGTGTATATATATATATATATATATACTACTTAATCAGGTACTTAAATATATTTTTATATGTGTATATATACATGTGATCTTCTCGACTGTGATGACCGAGGCTTGTCTCATCCTATTTAAGTGCATCCATACAGTCGCATTTTGTGGTGGTCTAAATCTGCCAACATTATTCTGGATCGCTGAACCCCCCAGAAACAGCTGTTGGACTTATTATACCTGTTTCTCACATCTTTAAGTTTCTCTGTCGTTTGTAATCTGTGTAAGTTGGACCTATTTATATAAATAAATATATATATATATATCATAGATATAAATTCATCATTCACCATTTGAAAGTTGCTACCTTTTGCTTTCTCTTGCTTTGCATAGGAGTGGCTGTGTGGTAAGTTGCTTGCTTACCAACCACATGGTTCCGGGTTCAGTCCTACTGCATAGCATCTTGGGCAAGTGTCTTCTACTATAGCCTCAGGTGAACCAAAGCCTTGTGATTGGATTTGGTAGACGGAAAATCAAAGAAGCCTGTTGTATATATGTGTGTGTGTGTGTATATATATATATATATATATATATATATATATATATATATACATACACACACACATATATATATATGTATATATATGTGTGTGTGTGTGGTGTATGTTTGTATGTCTGTATTTATCCCCCTAGCATTGCTTGACAACCGATGCTGGTGTGTTTACGTCCCCGTCACTTAGCGGCTTGGCAAAAGAGACCAATAGAATAAGTACTGGGCTTACAAAGAATAAGTCCTGGGGTCAATTTGCTCGACTAAAGGTGGTGCTCCAGCATGGCCACAGTCAAATGACGGAAACAAGTAAAAGATACATATTTTGTATTTGATGTATTTAATATATTTGATATATTTGATGTGTCTAATTTGTTTATCTCCATAATTCCTTATAAATTCATATATGTATATATACGTCTGGAAATATGTTTATTTATCAACATCTGTATAAAGGCACAGGTCTTTGACCTGTAACTAGTTTGATTAGTGCCAACACATGAAATTCTTGGACCTTGAGTAACTCTGTTACTTCCGCTAAATTTTAATAAAAATATATATATGTCTACACACACATACACACGCACACATTATATATATATATATATATATCTTTATATATAAAAGTGAAGTTGTGTGAGTGTCTGTCTTCTACGATTTAGATTCCTAACTACTCCCACATTTTGCGGTGCAGTTTAACCAAAACCGGGTATCTTATAGTCGTGATTCATATCGAGCCCTTCTGGGTATTAGCACGCGTCTACGATTTAAAAAAAAATTTACCATCATTTTTTCCCATTTTAATGCATTTTTTCGCTATTATATAAGGGAAGTAACTCTCTAAAAATGTCTACGATGTGTCAACGATTTAAAAAAAAATTTACCATAATTTTTTTTTCCATTTTAAATGCATTTTTTGCTATTTTTTTGGCTATAACTCTCTAAAAATGCTTATATAGTTATTTCCCTTACAAACCCGAGCAACGCCGGGTGATACTGCTAGTATATATATATATATGTATGTATGTGTGTGTATATGTAATCTGATCCCAAAGAAGCTAGTCTCTGTATGAAGCCTATGAAACTCTAAGATACATAGAGCTGAATCAAACTGTTTTAAACAATATATGCAAGCACACACACACACACACACACACACCATTATCATCATCCTCGTCATCCCTTAACTAATGCAGCCAGTCTTTGGGGTGCCACCCTAGACATTTTTGCAGTCAACCATTGTCACCAGTCTCTGTTCTCTGTCATACATAACAGGGTCGTGGCATTGCAACAGTCCTTGATGCTGTCAGACCAAGATTTTCTCTGTCTTCCTCTTTTTACCCTTTCTCAACTGTGTCCTGAGAATTGTTTTGGATAGAGAGTTGTGGCAAGATATGTAACTGTACCAGGCAAGCTTTTGCTCTTTCACTTGGAGTGGTTCCTTCCCTTCTGCCTGTGTATTTGTTGGAGACATCCCAGAGTGCCACTGACAGAATTTGAACTGCCAATCTCTCAGCTGGTTGCCTGGTACTGTGTAAAGTCAGCCACCTTATATTCTGCAGACAAAGTCAGCTCTCTAAAAGTAGTAGTTTTTTTGACTAAATATTCTTTATCAGCAGCACAATAGCTTGATAACATTATTATTATTATTTTTATTATTGTTGTTATTATTATTATTATTATTATTATTATTATTATTATTATTATTATTATTTTTATTATTATTTATGACAATGATGATGATAGTGATGAGGATGATGATGGTGATGATAACATCAACAACAACAATTATTAAAATAATAATAACAACAACCATAAAGGGTAATGTTTAGGTTTGGTTATGGCATCTTGCATAACTGACTTTGGACCCTGAATAAAGTCTGGCCTCTCTGATCTTTCCAGTCAACATTGTCACAGTTGATTTCTTTTCCTCAATATTTCGAATTGTATAAGAAGTAAAGCAAAAACCTACGGCTTATAAATTTAAAAATCAAAGAAAACGAATACAGGATTGAAAATTGCTACCAAATTATTATTTGTTGGTGTTAATGCTATTGTTGTTATGGTTACCTTCTCTCCCCAGATCAACCCTAGTTGAACAGCTCTTTACTCAAAGGTATCTCAGCTGTGGGGATCATCTCATTTTTTTATAAATTAGCAAGTTTTAGTAAGTTTGGCTTCTATTTTTAGCATAATGACTAATCATGTAGACTTCAAATTAAAGTTTTATAACCCATTGAATAAAAACAGTTTTTTTTTTATTGCAATTAATAAATTTCCCTTGATCACAGTTAATTGATTTAATTAATAAAGAAATTTTGTTTCATAAATTGTTTCAATAATTACCACTGTAAAAGGATAACAGTGATGAAAATTACTGAACGGTAATTCAAAGAGGAGGGAAAAAGTTGAGGAAACCTGGAATTGTAAGTGAACAAACAAAACTTGGGACTCAGACAACATCTGAAGTAAAGACATCCTTGCTGGCTTGATGTATTATGTTTGTTATATGAGTGTAAATGTTTTGTAAAACTTTGAGGAGTGGGCAGAAAACTTTTAAGTAGCTTGAATGGTTTTTATCTCTGATATCTTGGCATGAAGCAGGTGAGAAATATAAATTTTGTTTCAGGATAGAATGGTGGTCTATATCTATGTTATGTAATGTTCTTAAGTGATCTACTGTAATCTATTGTTATATACTAGACAGAGGCATGTGAAATTCAACCATTTTGTTAAGATATTTCTGTTTGAATACACTACCCTTGTTGTAATTAATTTTGAACATAATAAAGAATTTAGTAAATTAGCTGTCAAATTAAGCTGGTGTTTGGGACATAAATTAACATGAAATCTTGATGGAAGGTTTTAATCCTTTAGCATTCATATTTCTCTGTCAAATGTAATGATTATTTATTCTCATTGTTTTAAATCAATCATGAATTAATTTGTAGATTAAAGATTTTGATGATGTGATTGTTTAGCTTAAGAATGACATTGTAAAGTTGGTATGAGAGACCAGATATGCCCTGTCTGAACATAAAGCGTGTAGAATATTTGGGCCTGATATGACCAGTTTAAATGCTAAAGGGTTAAATCAAGATCCCTTAGAATAAATAGGAAGTTTGTATCATAGAACTAACAGAAGTCTCAGGTGGGTTAGTATGAAAAGGATTTATCTGCTAACTAAATACACAATTTAATGGCAGCTGGATTGAACTTATGATCCTTGTGGTTGTAGCTGAGGACCAGATTTCACATCACAGAGAGTGGCCATGCTGGAGCACTGTCTTGAAAGCTTTAGTTGAATGAATCTACTTATCTCTAAGCCTGGTGCTTATTCTATGAGTCACTTTTTGCCAAATCACTACATTATGGGGATGTAAACAAACCAAGACCAGTTGACGGGTGGAGCATGACAGACACAAAGACACACATGCATATACGACAGGCTTCTTTCAGGTCCCATCTACTAAATTCACTCACAAGTCTTTGGTTGGCTATAGTGGAAGATGCTTACCCAAGGTGCCAGGCAATGCGATTGAACTCAAAGCCATGTGATTGAGTAGCAAGCTTCTTACCACACAGCTATGTCTATGTCTTTGTTTAATTATTTTCAAGCAATATTTCACAATAATTCTGTTTTCATCCTTTCTTTTTCTTTTTTATATTCCTATAAGGAATCTCAAGATGTAAATTGAATTATAAGAGAAGTGGGATAAAATGTATTTGTGAATATTTGTGTGAAATGAAGATTTTAATGAAATATGTTTTAATTTGTAGCATCTGCAATATGGTAAATCAAAATAATATAGAGTCAGGAATCATCTGTGCTTATAAATTTCTTTGAAATAATTCTCGCAATATTTCTCAATAACACTTATTTCTTTCTATTCCAACGCAGTACATTTTACTGACAGGCAAAGAGGAAAAAAAAAATAAAAAGTTGGTCACAGCTGGAACAGATTCTAAAATTGGTTGAATCAATGACAAAACAACCACCACCACAACAACAATGACAGTCATCATAATCTTCTCTTCTGTGTTTGACTGATAAAATATGAAATTAGTCTGTATAATTCTCTTTTTCCCCCACTAAGACAATGAACAATGCCTGGTGACTTCTCTGACAAGTGACCCAGAACTGTCTGTGATTTTGAGAAGTTCTCAGCGGAAGGTGTATAGGGTTATTGCCCATCCAATATTTTCCATCATCAACTTAGTGGTTTGGCATAAGAGATTGATAGAGTAAGTCAAGGTGGTGCTCCAGCATGGTTACAGTCAATGACTGAAACAAGTAAAAGTAAAAAAAAAATAATAAAATAAAAAATAGGGTACGAAAATTCTGTAGAAAAACTACAAATTTAAATGATATCTACTATAAAGGGCCCAGATTTCCCTCCTTCTTCTCATACTAACTTATTCCATTTTACTTTTAGTTGGTCACAGTCTAATGACTGAAACAAAGCAAAGATAAAAGATATATATATATATATATATACATACACACACACCCACACACCCACACATTTATATGTATATATATATATATATATATATATATATATATATATATATATATATATATATATATATATGTGTGTGTGTGAAGTAATGTTCATAGCCACTTCAGCATGGTTGTTCTGTTTGAGTGAAATTTACTGTAATTTTTCCTCTTGCTGATTAAGGATGCATAGCTGCATCCTATATATTGTGAGCAGGGGAAGGAACCCCTACCGCCCTCTTGTGATGGGACCAGCATACCAGTCTGGATTCGAACTATTTCTGCCTCCCTTCAGCACTGGACACTTTGTTTGCAAGAGATGGCATTACTGAATCGCTAATTACAGGGATGTAAACATACCAGCATCAGTTGTCAAGCAGTGGTGGTGGTGGTGGTGGGGACAAACACAGGTACAAATACACAAATACATACATACATACATTCATTCATACATACATACATACGACGGGCTTCATTTAGTTACATCTACCAAATCCACTCACAAGGCTTTAGTCAACCCAAGGCTATAGTAGAAGACACTTGTCCAAGGTGCCACACAGTGGGACTGAATTTGGAACTATGTGGTTGGGAAGCAAACATCTTACCACACAGCTATGCCTACACACACGCACACATGCATGCATACATGCAGTGTAAGCCATTGTGGTTATGTTTGAGCTGGCAGAAATGTTAGCACGCCGGACGAAATGCTTAGCGTTATTTCGTCTGTCTTTACGTTCTGAGTTCAAATACTGCCAAGGTCGACTTTGCCTTTCATCCTTTCGAGGTCGATTAAATAAGTACCAGTTAAGCTCTGGGGTCGATATAATCGACTTAATCTGTTTGTCCTTTGTCCTCTGTGTGTTTAGCCCCTTGTGGGTAGTAAAGAAATAGGTTACATTTGGAGGATGTCTTTTCAATAACAATAACTCTAGCTCTTTTTTTACTATATTTCTCTTGAAATTCACTACTTTCATTTCAATTCCTTTTGAAAATAATGAAGAATTAAATAGAATAACTTTGCCATCTTTAAGCTGGTATTTGAAACATAAATTATTGTGGAACTTTGATGAATAGTTTTAATTAAGATCACAGGAATTTATATCATAAAACCAAGGGCAATCTCAGGTGGATTAGTATCAATAGGGTTAAGCAAATAAAGAATTTGAGAGTCAATCAGTCATCAAAACGTCCGTTTCAAAACTAGCAATATTGTAACGTTCGTATTGACAGGGAGTTCAACCTTTGTCTAATAGATTATTTTACCAGTTGACTGGTCGAATAAGCTGTTAAGTGTGCCTTAATCTCTCAACTAACATAAAAACTTTACAACAAATTTGACTCAACTCTCAGTATTAAGCCACTCCATTAGCAACTGTTCTGTTGTTATTTTTAAAGTAACTCAAAAATAATGACCTCAATTTAGCATGTGAGTTTGTGTGTGTGTGTATGTATATATATGTATGTATCTATGTATCAAGGAATGTATGGATGCATGTGTGTGTGTATGTATGTGTGTATATATATATATATATATATATTATGTATGAATGTATATACATACATATACACATACACACATACATAGACAACATATTCATATATATATATATATATATATATATACACAAATATATACATATATATATATACATATATATATATACATATATACACACACACACACACACACATATATATATATATATACATATATATACAAATGAATATGTTGTATATGTATATATATGTGTGTGTGTATATATATACAACACACACACACACACATAATAGTGCTACTGATCTGGTTAACTTAAGGCTTCAGTAAAAGGTACAATTTACTTAGTGAAGCTTTTGTCGAACATGGTTCATATGTCGACTTTCATGGTTCTCTTCCTACCTTGTACCTTTGATTTTCTACTTCTCTCTAACTGATTCTTTTGAATACTTTCATAGCCATAATTTTAATGAAATTTACTCCACATAGGCACAGGCATGGCTGTGTGGTAAGAACTTTGCTTCTCACCAAACATGGTTCCAGGTTCAGTCATCTTGGCCGAGTATCTTCTACTGTAGCCTCAGGCTGACCAAAGCCTTGTGTGTGGATTTGGTAGATGGAAACTGAAAGAAGTCTGTTGTGTATATATATATATATATATACATTTTTATGTATGTGTGTCTTTGTTTCTGTATTTGTCTCCCCACCATTGCTTGACAACCAATGTTGGTGTGTTTATATCCCCATAACTTAGTGGTCTAGTATTAGAGATCAATAAAGTACTAAGCTTACAAAGAATAAGTCCTGGGATTGATTTCTTTGACTAAAACCCCTTTAAAGTGATACCCTAACATGGCCACAGTCAAATGACTGAAACAAGTATAGGAATAAAAGAATAGTTTCTATTTACTTCATAATAAGTATGCAAGAAATTTAGATGTCTTTAGTTCTATAACTAAGTTCTCCATTACTAATCTGATGCCAACCCTCCACTATCACTACAACAACTAACAACAACAATTACAGGAAGAGCAAGAACAACAACAACAGCCAAGCTGATGGAATCTTAATCTATTTATGTAGTCTACCTGGTTTAGTTCACTAGTCTCGGTCAGTTAGAATATAGTCATGTTGAACATCACCTTCACCTTTGTTTTCAAGGGTTTTAGTTGTTGATATATTGCACTGAGTACTTATTTAACTGTGGTACTTAATTTATTGGTTATCATTTTTACTCTATATTTTCTTGTTTTACAAAGGGGGGTAACTCAACACACCAACTTACACTACTATACTGAAAAACACACCCTCATGCACACACGTACACACACAGACTGCTGCTATGCTGGGGCACTGTCTTGGAGAATTCTTTTTTTTAGTTGAATTAATTGACTCGGGAACGTTTTTTTAAAGGCTAGTACTTATTCCATCAATCTCTTTTGCCCAAACTGCCAGGTTATGGGGACATAAACACACAGTTATCAAGTGCTGCTGGGGAACAAACATAGACATCAAGACGCACACGTATATGTATGCATACATGATGGGCTTCTTTCAGTTTCCATCTACCAAATCCACTCTCAAAACTTTGGTAAACCCAAGGCTATAGTAGAAGACACTTGTCCAAGGTGCCATGCAGTGGAACTGAACCTGGAACCATGTACAACTTGCACATATACAAACACACAACAGTTTTCCACAGTTTCCATGTAGCAAATTTATTTCACCCGTTCACCCATAAGTTATTTATTAATGTAAAGTTGCAATTGCGTACAATGTCACAGAATGTGAATAAACATAGATCCACATTTTACTAATAAAATGCTTGAGATTTGAAACAGAAACATTTGCATCACATGTAAACTAATGTTCCATTTTCTCAGTACTGAAGAGTAGACATGAAAAAAGAAAAGGGAAAAAAAAAGAAAAGTAAAAATCAAACAAATAAACATAAAAGAAAATCAATGGCTATGGAAAGGAATCTTGCAGAGAGAGTTGTAACAAACGCCAGATATTTGCTGGAATTGTATATTGACGAAACATTGTTAAGTGTCAGACTAAAGATAGGTTCTCAAAGAAAAATTGCTAACCTGACTAATATCAAGGTGTTGGATTTCATTAAGAATTTAAGAGTTTTGTCATGACAAAAGTAGTCATTTATTCGTGAGAATGAAATATTGTGTGGTTTAGAATCTGATAAAGTAGTTTTCACTCAGCTAGGTAGCTGGCTAGCTAGCATTTGCTATACATTGCATTAGTACTAATGATACTAAATAAAACTATCCTGACCACAACGATAAAATAAATGGAAGAACCAAGTTAATTGCAACTAGTTAGAGTTAGAACATTCTGGAACCATTGAAGAGAAGTGCTTATTTTTTAAAATTTTCTACTATCACCAAAGTTTAGTCATCATTAGTTTTAATGTGTGTTTTTGTGTGTGTCTTAGTATATGTGCGTTCTTTTTTTTTGTTGTTGTTGTTGTTGTTGTTGCAGAAAGTTTTTAAAATTACAAGACTCTAGTTCAAAAGATGAAATGATACCAACTGGGCAATTTTCAATGGTTCTGCTATTTATTCTGCTCCAGCTATCACTTGTTGGGTAATGTGTTGAATGGAAGCTAGTTTCCATTGAACAAGTTGATGAAAAACACGCAATCACCATATGATCATGCCCACTGTTATTGTGCACCATTACCATTATTTTCTATCATCTCTTCCCCACCAATACAACGTATTTAACTACTGAAAAATTTAGGTGCTTCTGTTTTTATCCAATATGTTTGCTTGATTGATTGCTAAAGTGTCTACTTCAGAATCTCAGAAACTATTGAAGCTAAGATATTCTAACATTTTAAGGAATAAAACATGACCTGTTTTCTTTCTGCATATTAAAATATTGGCTTTTTAGCACGTTCTTTTGATATATTCTGTGTGAGCTATAAGCTCGCTATACTAAACACAAAATCACTGACATGATAATAGAAAGAAAAAGAAAATAGCCCTGAAAATGCAGGTTATTTGAACTGCGAAGTGAGGTTTGTTCACACACATAGATATAATGCAACATTATGTATTTTAAATGATGCAGTCTATAATAGAAAATAGTCCAAAATATATTCAGACATTGACCATATATACACTTTTACTGGTTTCAGTCATTGGACTGCAGCCATGCTGGAGCTCTGCCTTTATGGATTTTAATTGAGCATACCAACTCTATTACTAGCACTATGGCTCAGTGGTTAGAGTGTCGAGCTTACGATCATGAGGTTGTGAGTTCGATTTCCGGACCAGGTTGCATGTTGTGTTCTTGAGCAAGACACTTTATTTCACGTTGCTCCAGTTAACTCAGCTGCAGAAAAGAGTTGCGACATCACTGGTGCCAAGCTGTATCAGCCTTGCCTTTCCCTTGGATAACATCAGTGGTTTGGAGAGGGGAGGCTGGTATACATGGACGACTGCTGGCCTTCCATAAACAACCTTGCCTGGACTTGTATCTCAGAGGGTAACTTTCTAGGTGCAATCCCATGGTCATTCATGACCAAAGGGGGTCTCCTCCTCCTTTATTTATAGAAGGACTATATTGCCAGTTTTGACATAAAGGGATATATAACTTGAAACACTGGTTTACACTAGTAAATGTAAATACCATGTATGTATTCAAATACATACAGAAACATATTTATGTATGTTTTCATATTCCTAGTTTTACATACATTAGTCAACCTGAGTCTACTGTAGAAGATATACACAGTGGGATCAACTCTGGAACTATGTGGTTGTAATGTAAACTTCTTAGTCGCATGGATTGGTCTGTACCCCTATGTTGATGATATGTTTCTGTTGTTTTCACTTGTTAACTTTTGAGTTAATATTGTTATTTCTTTATTGCCCACAAGAGGCTAAACATAGAGGGGGACAGACAAGGACAGACAAAGCTATTAAGTCAATTACATCGACCCCAGTGCATAACAGATACTTAATTTATTGACCTCCGAAAGGATGAAAGGCAAAGTCGACCTCGGCTGAATTTGAACTCAGAACGTAATGGCAGACGAAATACTGCTAAGAATTTTGCCCAGCATGCTAACGTTTCTGCCAGCTTGCCACCTTGCGAGCTTTTGAGTTAATGTTGTGTTAAGTAGAGGCAGTAACCTGGCAGAATTGTTAGGACACTGTGCAAAATATTTAGCAGCATTTCGCCCGTCTTTACATTTTGAGTTCAAATACTGTCAAGGTTGACTTCACCTTGCAATCTTTCGGTGTCGATAAAATAAGTACCAGTTGAGCATTGAGGTTGATGTAATCAACTTAACTCACTCTCCCCCAAAATTGCTGACCTTGTGCCAAAATTCGAAATCAATGTTGTGTTAACTACTTATTTTGGTACTACACTTGGTTAACCATCACTGATTGTTAAATGTTGGTCAGGAACATATTCAAACATTACAACACACACAGAGGTAAAATAGAAGGTGAAAATGCAATGCGAATAGTTAAAATATTTTTTATGAATATATTTGAAGTATTAACCGGTTTCACAGTTGATACCAATTTTCAAAAAGTTTAAATAGAAAGACGTTTCTTATGTTGCAGCTGTCTTACTTCTGACTAGTGTTTGAAGTTTGCTCTGTTTTTATAGGGAGTTTATGGCTCAAATTAGTAAATGTTTTGAATAGGATTTGGGTAGAGGATAGTCACATTTTAACTATTCTCAGTGCATTTTCACTTTCTATTTTTCATATATTTCTACCCATGTGAAATACAATAGCTTTCATCATCATCATCGTTTAATATCTGCTTTCCATGCTGGCATGGGTTAGATGGTTTGACTGTGGGCTGGCAAGCCAGAAGGCTGCACCGACTCCAATCTGATCTGGCAAAGTTTCTACAGCTGAATGCCCTTCCTAACACCACACGTGAAAAGCATTGGTGTGGGTACTGATGCCACTTAAAAAGCACTGGTAATGGTGCCACATGAAAAACACTCAGTACACTCTGTGGAGTGGTTGGCATTAGAAAGTGCATCCAGCTGTAGAAATCAAGCCAAAACAGACTATGGAACCACGTGTGGCCCCTGGCCTTACCAGTTCATGTCAAGCCATCCAACTCATGCCAGCATGGAAAACAGTTGTTGAATGATGATGATGATGATGATATATATGATGGGCTTCCACACAGTTTCCTTCTATGAAATTCACTCACAAGTTATTGATCAGCCAAGGACTATAAAGACAGTTGCCCAAGGTGGTGTACAGTGGGACTGACCCTGAAACCACATGCATGCAAAGTGAGCTTCTTTCTAACATAATCAGGACTAATTATTTATATATTTTTTTGTCCTTTTTGTTTTGTTTTTTCCCCCAGGTCAGTCCTGATCAAGCAGATCTGTGATTAAAAGAAAAATATTTTAGCAATGACTGTCCTGTGCAATTTTTAAGGCAAAGTGCATCTATAATCATATTAACCAATGTGCATCTTTAATTTATTTCTCCATTTTACACAAGGGATTTGACTGCTATTTTTAGAAGGTTAAATTATCACATAGAAATTTTCTTATCTGCTGTTTTCTTATTTTTCTGAAGTCCTTGTTTCTTTTATTTTTGATTTGCAACATGAGGGAAGGAAAAAAAACAAGGAAAAAAAAGCTCCCCAGACTTTTAATTAATTGCAAATTTGAATATTCTGTTAAATAGTTAGGATAGCAGAAACTAAGTTTCAAGAATCTTTTATATAGCTGGATGCCTGCAGAAAATGTATTAAACTAAGTAGTCTACTGTGGCACCACATGGCGTTGTTATTGTGCACACCTGTAGAAAACAAATTGTGCAAATAAATAGAGTTGCATTTTGTTAGAGTTAAAACCAAATGATATGAGGCTTTTTTAAAAATATTTTTTATATTTTCTGAAATCATTGTCTATTTTATGTGATTTAAATTGGCTTGTACATATGTTCTTACAATATAAGTGTGTTTGTACATGTGTCTGTTTGTATATTGGTACACATATGTGTGTGGGTGTGTGTTTGTACATGTCTGTATATTGGTACGTCTGTGTGTGTATGTCTGTGTTTGTGCACGCATTTGTATATTGATACGTGTGTGTGTGTGTGTGTGTGTTTGTATATACATCTGTATATTAGTACATGAGTGTGTGTGTGTGTTTTTACATGCATTTGTATATTGGTACATGTGTGTGTGTGTGTGTGTGTGTATGTGTAGACAAATATCAGGTTTTAGATTTTTTAAATTATAACTTTTTTTCTTATTTTTATACTTGATTCAGTCATTAGATTGTGGCCATGCTGGAGTACCGCCTCGAAGAATTTGTAGTCGAATGAATTAAACCCCAGTATTTTTTGCCTTTGAAGCTTGACACCTATTCTATTGGTCTCTCTTGCTGAACTGCTAAGTTACAGCAACGTAAGCACATCAACACTAGTTGTCAAATGGTGCTTCCATACAGTTTGTCTCTTGAATACACTCAAGGCATTCACTCAAGACACTTGCCCAAGGTGCTATGCAGTGGGACTGAACCTGAAACCACATGCTCGTAAAGTGGGTTTCTTAACCACACGGCTATGTCTCTCAGACAAGAATATTCCTAATACCTAAATAGTATATTTCTGAATTTGGTTTACTTAACCATTTTTGCATTCAGATTTCTCTTCAGTGGTTAGAGCATTGGGCTCACAATCATGAAGTAGTGAGTTCAATTCTTGGATTGGGCTATGTGTTATGTTCTTGAGCAAGACACTTCATCTCATGTTGCTCCAGTTCACTCAGCCGTAGAAATGAGTTGTGATGTCACTGGTGCCAAGCTGTATTGGCCTTTGCCTTTCCTTTGGATAAAATAAGTGACATGGCAGTGGGAGACTGGTACGCATGGGCGACTGCTGGTCTTCTATAAACAGCCTTGCCCAGGCTTGTGCCTCAGAGAGGAACTTTCTAGGTACAATCCCATGGTCATTCATGACTGAAGGGGGTCTTTACCCTATTTTTACCCTGTAACCTTGAGATTTCAGTGATGTGAGTCTTTTTTTTTTATTTTTCAGACTCACATTGTAGGGTAGGTGTGAGATGCTGGATCTGGCCAGTTTGAACATAAAACAAAATAAATGAGTTTGATATATTATAGCTGGTGCAAAATACTGAAGGGTTAACATGCAGTTTAGTTCTTTGGAGGTGATTCCTGCCACAAGAAAGAAAGGTTTACTATCATTTTCATTTGTTCCATTCCCTACATCCCCCAGCTCCATCTTATTTAGTCTTGTGGTCAGCAAACAACAACTAAACTGTCACCAACATATGAGCTTTTAAGCTTGCAGCCTGTGACTATTCACATTCTTCTGTTAAAATTGACTGACAAAGGAAAATGACAGTGTAGCTTGTATAAAAAAAAAGACAAAAAAAGCCAGAATAAAACAAAACAAAATAAAATTGTGCTACGTTCTGATGTGGTGATGAATAATGCATTTATTTATGTTGTATAATATTTTCTATGGGGTTCTAAAACTGTTATTTCAACATTATTTAGAAAAATGGGAAAACTGTACATCTTCTAGCTTATAGTTAATATATTATTGAACACTTCTTCCCTGCACACCTTAAAGAAATTGTCAAAGCTTAGTCTCTTCCAAACATCATAGAATAAATATAGTCACAGCCAAACTCCAAGAACGAATACAATGTATGTCTATGTATGTATTGGGTCATCCCATAAATAATGCGGTTTTTGTATACTTCTTTTATTTTTCAAAATTAAAATAAAGTTCTTTTTTCATCTAAAATACACTCTCCTTCATTTTCTACAATGCTCCTCCAGCTATCTGGTAGACTTGCAAGGCCCTCTTCCAAAATTCACTTGTCTGTGATGAAAAATATTCCTCCAGTACTGTTCTGACCTGTCTACAGAATTCATACTTTTTCCATCCAAATGATTTCGAAGACTGCAGAATAAATGATAATCAGATGAGACAATGTCTGGTGAATATGGTGGGTGGGGCATGGTTTCCCATTCAAATTGGTCCAGCCTTTGGAATGTCATCCTTGCTGTATGTGGTCAAGCATTATCCTGAAGGAAGAACACCTTTTGTCTTGAAACCAAAGATGGTTGTTTTTCTTCTAGCACTGACTTAAGCCGCTCAAGCTGCTCGCAGTAGATCTCGTCTGTTATCATTTGGTTGAGGCTTAAATGTTCAAAGTGAACTAAACATTTCATATCCCACCAAACAGATAACATTTTATGTGGGTGAAGGCCTTCTTTAGCCTGGGGTGCTGGTGTTTCTCCTTTCCCTACCCATTGTCTTTGGCACTTAACATTTTTATAGAGAACCCATTTCTCATCACCACTCACTATTTGGTCCAAACAAGGTTCATTTGTGAGACATAATAGCAAAGAAGAGTACACATTTACCCTCTGCATTCGATTAGACTTGGAAAGTTTGTAAGGAACCCATTGACCTAATTTGCTAACTTTTCCAATGGCATGGAGGTGTTGATGAATGGTTGAATGACCAAATCCAAGCTTCTCTGCTAGTTCCTCAACTTATGATGAGATTTTGTTCCCTCAGGTTTTGCAGGACATCCTCATCAAGTTCTACAGATCTTCCAGGACGAGGTTCATATTCTAGGCTGTAGTTTCTGGCCCAGAATTTCTGGAACCACCATCGACACAGGCTTATGCTTATCGTCTGATCTTCATATGTTGCACCAATATTCCTTGCACTCTCTGGTGTGGTGTTGCCTTTATTGAACTCATGAAGTAAAATATGCCGAATATGCTCCTTTGTCACTTCTATTATAGTTTTGAAAAAATAGCTGTTAAAATTGAACTGCACTCTTCAAAACTTACACCAAGAATAAGGTTAGGTAAAATTACTACCTGCTTTTATTGTAAGTTGATGCAAGTAGTTTATCTTGTCCTTCTCTGATTTTTAGTTCAGGCAATTGAAAAACTGCATTATTTATTGGTTGATTTAATATATGCCTGTGTTTATCCATCTCTTTTTTCTTTTCTCCTCCAGTTCCTCTCTTCCTTCCCTCTCTCATGTATTTGTATGTGTGTATGTATGAATCTATCTATCTGTCTGTCTCTCTGTCTGCTTTCTTTCTTGCTTGTCTATCTGTTCATCCATCCATCCCTGTTGATTCACCAGAAGTGAGGAATTTACAAGACTCAATACAAATGTAGAATATTCTTTAATACATTATAATGGAAAGGCTCTGATTTCCAATACTCAGAGTTACTTGGTTCTGATCATGAACTAATGAACTGATCCTGCTTTTCTGTTGAAATATTCACTGAAATATGAAATGAAAGTTTGAAGAAGACACTTATCTCTATATTATACACTGGCACTTTGATGGTTATGATGACAGATGTTCCAGTTGATCTGATCAACAGAAGAGTCTGCTTGTGAAATTAATATGCAAATAGCTGAGCACTCCACAAACATGCATACCCTTAATGTAGTTCATCATCATCATCGCTTAACATCCGTTTCCCATGCTAGCATGGGTTGGATGGTTCAACCAGGGTATGGGAAGCCAGGAGGCTGCACCAGGCTCCAGTCTGATCTGGCAGTGTTTCTACAGCTGGATTCCCTTCCTAATGCCAATCACTCCGTGAATGTAGTGGGTGCTTTTTACATTCCACCAGCATGGGCCAGAGGAGGCTGGCAACGGCCACAATCGGTTGGTGCTTTTTACATGCCACTGGCACAGAAGCCAATCAAGGTGATGCTGGCATCAGCCAGGTTCAGATGGTGCTTTTTATGTGCCACTGGCACACGTATCACAACTACAATTTCCATTTGATTATCATTTAGATGTTGATGTACTTGACTCAATAGGTCTCCTCAAGCACAGCAGGTCATTCTACTGTCGAAGGTACTTTTGAATGAGCTGGGGCTGGTTATGTGAAACTGGTGTAGGATACAGCTGTGAACTCACTTTATTCGCCGGGTCTTCGCACTCACAGCATATCTCCAGAGGTCTCAGTCTTTTGTCATTGACCACCTCATCCCATATCTTCCTGGGTCAACCTCTACCCCAGATTCCTTCAATTGTTTGGGAGTGGCATTTCTTCACACATCTCTCCTCATCCATCCATAGTACATGACCATACAAGCGCAAACGTCTCTCTTGCACACCACATCCTATGCTTCTTATGTTCAACATTCTAAGGGAAATTCAGCATGACAAAATGTGACAAGGCTGGCCCTTTGAATTACAGGTACGATTCATTTTTGCTACTTGAGTGGACTGGAACAACATGAAGTAAAGTGTCTTGCTCAAGGGTACAAAACACTACCAGTAATCGAACTGATGACCTTACAATTGTGAGCTGAATACACTGACCACTAAGCCATGCGCCTTTATTACATTACATATCCTATAGTCTGGCTGACTATTAGGGCACTTCTGATGACCTGGCCAAATCCATCCACCCATCTCTGTCTTCTGCTTTTTGCACTGTGTCTCTCATCTTTAGGCCTGTCCGCTCACAGATGTTTTCCCAGCTCTTTAAGCCTCTGCATCTGCCACCTTTGACTGTTCCCTGAGGAATTGTTTTGGCCATCCCTGATGAATGGGTGACATTCCCAAACCACCAGAGCTTGTGTTTCTTTACTGGGGCCCTATTGTTTGTCTTCTTCTTTTCACCTTTATGTTGTTCTTTAAAAACAAGAACCCTTGTGAGTGGCATGTGTAAAAATGGCTCCTTCAGGTTCATGTTTTTGATTTCATTTCTTGTTTTTCATGGGAATATCCTAAACATCTTATGCTTCATAGAAGTGAATTCACTCTCACAAGTTTCCTCATGAAATTGTATTCAATTAGTAATGAATGTTTCAATTAGTATTTTTAAACTTACATGTGTGTGTGTGTGTGATTGTGTTTGTTTCTGTCTCCTTGTCTTGACATTTGGTAATTGTAAATGGTTGTCTTTGTTTCCAGTATTCTGCGTAAGCATGTCTGGTCAGCAGGGAAACATTTGAAATATTCCCTGACTAGGAAACAAGCTAAGGGTTGGTGACAAGAAAGGCATCTA
>NC_043000.1:56468052-56543052 GCF_006345805.1 Octopus sinensis | reverse complement strand
TTGGAAAAGGTCAACAAGGGCTTTAAGGTCTATTATTTAAAAACACTTTGAGACTTTTATAATTCCTTGTTGTCCAAGGCTAGAGAGATTGGTTCTCTGAATTGCTTCCTTGATATAAGCACTAGTAGATAGTGACTGTATATGATATATTCAATGTGGAATGGCCAGATGAACACAAGCCATCAGGCATGGTATATAATTAAAACCAGTGTCTGAATCAAAGTACATGACAGACTGAGGTTGGCAGGAACTCTGATTTTCAGCCAAGCACTTCAGTATCTTCTCCAGCAGTACAGCAATGCAAAGTAATAAATCACTTCCTAATTTTTACAGCACTAAGTTGTTCCTACTTTATAATAGCAATATAGATGGTGTAATATAACTAGACAGATTACACCACCCATGTAACAATCTGCTTGTTCATTCACTTGTTATACATTAGTTAGTTAGAGAGGTGGTGGTGGAGTGAGAGAGAGTTGTGAAGAAAGAAGAGAGGAAGTAGAGAAGGATGATTAATATTAATACACTTAGGCCAAATGGTCATATGGTCAGCTGAAGGTGGAGGTGAAGAACAAGAGAAAAAGATGATGAGAGAAAAAGGAGAGAGAAGTGTTAACAATGTGCAGTGGGGTAGGGAAGGAATACTTATTGCATGCTTAAAAAGTTAGCTGACTGCAAAGGTAGATAGAGAGAGATGGGCAGGAGAGGCAGTTATACCGAGAGAGAGAGAGAGAGAGAGAGAGAGAGAGGCAGGCAGATAACAGTGGTGGTAGTTGTGATGTGTTGCTAGTACAGAGTATTTGTTTTTATTGAACTAATTTGTTTTTTTATAGTGACCATTGCACATGCATAAATGCAGTTATTTATCATCTGCTCACTTAAAAAATTGATATTTGTTTATAAGGGTTAATTTAGCCTAAATTCTGGATTTGGAAGAAACACAGCTGCAAGTTGCCTGAGAAAGGATGCACAGATATAGAGCATGGATCAGAGAGGAACAGCAAAAAGATAAAATAAAAAGAGGAAAAAGATGACACCGACGGTGACGTGAAGAAATAGATGTAGATTGAATGTCAAGAATATTCAAAGAAAGCTAAACTATGAATGCTATAAAAATGGAAATCATCCTTTCTTTCTTAAATAGGTCCTCTTATTTTTTCCATTTCATGGAATTTCCATGGGTCCCACTAGTGTGACAGTCAACTGACTTAACGATGGACACAAAACTGTACTCTTTACAAGATACAAACTGCTAATCGCTGGGATGATTGTCTTGTACTATATACACTCAGCTATTAATCCCCTCTGTTGTTTATCTTTATGGCTTAGAGTTTAAGAAAAAATGTTAAATCCATTATTTTGGTCAGATTTGAAAAAAAAAATGCTATTTTGTTCGTTTTTGAAGTGTTGTTGCTATTTTTAAATATTTCACATTAAGGCCTGAAGATTATCAATAAATTTAAATCAACTATTCATTATTAGGTCTTGTTTGAATAATCTCTCTCTCTGTTTTTTAAATTACCTTTGGCAAAGTTGCTGTCTGTATTAAAATATTTATTAATATGTATTTTGGTTTGCCACCTGTGAATTCTTGTTATACTTTGAGGAAGTATTTTGTTAAAATTTTATTTTAAATTCCTTGGAACACTGAAGTCTTGTTTTAAGTTTTCAGATTAGTATTCAACTGTTATTTGATGTTATAAATGCATAATGATTGATACAGTGGCAGGAGTTCACTAATTTGTAGGTGAGGGGAGTTCCAGTTGATTTTAATTTAAAATTAGTTATATTGACTTTAGAGGGATGGAAAGTAAGCATTGAGTTCCAAATACTTCATCAATGTCATCACCATTTTTTCCATGCTGGCATGTGTGGGATTAGATTTAAAGAGGCAGAATTCTATGACCAGATGTCCTTCCTATCTACTATTTACTTACTTGCTACTTAGGACTTTTGCTCCCTATGGCCCAGCATTGACTTCTATCTACTCTTCTCAATTCTGGGTTATCTTATCTGCTTCTTTTCAGTTGGACCCTTCTTTTTTCAATTCTGCTTCAATATCCTTTCAGATTTTACTGCACTACATCATATATTTCCCTGAAGAAAGGCTTTCCTCTCTTAGATCTTGTTAGAACTGAATTGTCATCAGTGTTTCTGTTACTTTGATTTTTGTTTTAGGTAGGGGTATTGACCCAACACAAATCCATTTCTTTTTATCTCTGAGAAGAGATGGTCCATTTTAGTCTGGCCCCTACCCTTTGACCTGTCTGGCATGGGATACCCAACAAAGAGCTTGCACTACTCTGCTAGCATAGCTCTTAGGATCAGTAAGGCTCACAGGCCTCCAAACTGCAACAAGGATTGATTCTTGTGGTGGGTACTTCCTTTCCCCAACCCTTCTTTGTTTTTCAAGTAATGTATTTTTTATTCCGCTAGTTTTCTCACCACCACCACCACCACCATCTAATGTCCATTTTCCAATCTGGCATGGGTTGGACAGTTTGACAGGAACTGACAAGGCCAGGGGCCACACCAGGTTCCATTATCTATTTTGGCTGGGATTTCACAGCTGGATGCCCTTCCCAATAGCAGCCTCTTTACAGAGTGTACTGGTTGCTTTTTACATGACACCGTCACCAGTGCTTTCTATGTGGCACCTATACCCGCATCAGTGCTTTTTACATGGCACTTTGTTTTTAGGATATTAGTTCTGTTGTGGTAGCGGGTCCTCTCAAGTAGGCACCAGCATCCACACCAATGCTTTTTACATGATACCTTACCTTGGTTTTAGGATCTCAATTCCGTTGTGGTGGGTAAGTCTTTTTGTGAAACCAACAAATTTCCTGTTTTATAGATGACTTAAACAATTCATGTAATTGTTCAAATGGTGTTAGTATGAAAACATACAGTTATTTGCACATATGAACGCACGTACATACATGTGTGTGTGTATTATATAGATACACACACACACACACACACACACACACCACACACACACACACACACACACACACACACACACACACTCATATGTTTTTATTTAAAATAATTGTCCAGTAAATTACATTCTATTTCATACATAAATACTTCAGAGACTAAATTAATAATAAGGAATATCTGCTAAACAGAAGAACAAACAAAAGGGGCAGGAAGATAGCCAGACTAATAGGGGTAGGGTAGTAGGGGGAAACATGGGTGTTGGTGATGATGATGATGATGATGATGATGTGATAACAATGGTGGGGGTGATGAATATGGTGGTAACATTGGCAGTGGTGATTAGCAAACGGCAGCAGAGTAGAAGATGAAGATGATGCTGGTGGTGATGATGGTTGTGTTGGTGGTGAATATAATGGAGAGGAGGATGATAAGGATGGTTGTGATGATGAGAACGATAACAGTGGTGATTACAGAGGTAATAATTATGTTGTAGATGGTGAAGAGGAATGGAGTCTAGTGTGGAAGAAATTGATGATGATGATTGTGTCGATGATGGTGATGACGATGATGGTGATGACGATGATGATGATGATGATGGTAAAAATGGAGAAGTTGATGGTGGTGGTGGTGGTGGTGGTTTATGGCACTGTAATTGATGTCTTTTTTGTCTTGTTTTTATGTTTTTAGGGCACAATGTAGTGTGCCATGTTACCTCTGATATCCCACAATATACATAATACACACATACATACATAGGTTACATACAAAGCTTACATATATATATATATAGACATTTATACAAGCAAACAGTATTACGATATGTACATGTGTATGCACTCACACATACATACACACACATGTACAAGCACATGCCTACCAGATTTCACTTATAAAGTATCAGTCAGCCTAAGGTTATAGTAAATGATACTTGCTTCAAATTACTTGCAGCTGGACGGAACCCAAAACCATATAATTACAAAGCAAACTTTGTAAACATGCAGCCAATGAAATACAGGTTGTTGCTGTTGCTCTGTCTGCATGTCAAACTACATAGTTTGAGTGATGCTGATGCCATAGCCACCTATGCCATCATCGTTTCTAATAAAAAAAGGATCAAATACATCTTTTGAACTATGAACTATCTCCTGTCTTCTGTTTTCACTCTTAATTTGTAACTTCATAGAATGTTGAATGTAACATTAGTAATTTTTATCTAGAGTTATACCATGCTGATATTTCCAAAGAAGGATGAAATAGTACTATACATGATTACCAAGGCCATATATATATATAAGAAATTAAAAAAGGAATATACGCACACTTACATGGTTTTAATATAATTTTTTATATATCGACCGGTTTCGCTATCGCTATTTATGATATTATGTTTATTTTATTTGAATATATATTTTTTCTTAAGAAGAAATTTTCTCTTATATATATATATATTAGATGTTTGAGGTAGGGATTAAGTATACAGGATCTTTGAATTTGTCTGAGGAGAAATTCTCACCCTTTTGATGACATGAGTCAGAGGCAAACCATCTGTTTCAGTATGCATTGTTACTTTTCTAAGACTGCCCACTTTAACTGACAGTGAGTGCTGTAGCAAGATGAAAAAAAGGAGAACATAAGTTCTAACTCAACACGAGGGATAACACAACAAGTAATAGCTGCCAGTAATCCATATCTGCACATGAGAACTAGGCTTACCAAGTAGTTAATAAAATTAGTTCATAGTAATTACATAAAATATAGCTAGACTAAAGAAGATTTTTTGTAAGACAGAACTGTCTTCTCTCCTCTTATATTATTCTTTTACTTGTTTTAGCCATTAAATAGCAGCCATGCTAGACAGAACCTTGAAGAATGTTAGTAGAATGAATTGACCCTAGTACTTTTTTAAAGCCTGGTTCTTATTCTATCAGTCTCTTTGCTAAACTGCTAAGTTATGGGGAAATAAACACATTAACACTGGTTGTCAATCGGTTTTGGAGGACACACACACAACAGGCTTCTTTTAGTTTCTATCTACCAAATCCACTCACAAGGCTTTAGTTGGCCTGAGGCTATAGTAGAAGACACTTGCCCAAGGTGCCATGCTGTGGGACCGAACCCAGAACCATGAAGTTGGGAAGCAAGCTTCTTATGCATAGCCACTCCTGTGCCTATACTTTTACTCTATTATGTTTATGAATTTTTTAAATGGTGGGATAACATTTGAAGGTCATTTGGTTTCTAATTCCAGGTGGTAAAACAACTGCATATGAGCATTAAATTTGGCTCACTATCATTTCTGTTCCTTGATTGTTTGAATGTCATAAACAAATGATAAATAATAAAGTGTATCTTATCTGCGCATCAGATGATAAACTAGTATATGCATACAAATACATAATACATCAAGACAGTATAGAAATTTCAAATTTCAATTGTACTGAAGTATACAGACTGGTGAACATTCATGTTTACAAACTAAAACAGAAAGTACTTGATACATAAAGTACATCTTATTAGAAACTGATTTAAACACACATACACACACAGATTCACTTTCTCTCTTTCACACACACACAGTCTCTTTCTCTCTCTCTCTCTCACACACACACAGTTTCTTTCTCTCTCTCTCTCTCTCTCACACACACACACAGTTTCTTTCTCTCTCTCTCTCTCTCTCACACACACACAGTTTCTTTCTCTCTCTCTCTCTCACCCACACACACACAGTCTCTTTCTCTCTCTCTTTCTCTCACACACACAGTCTCTTTCTCTCTCTCTATCTCTCTATCACACACACATACACACACACACACACACACACAGAGTCTCTTTCTCACACACACACACAAAATACAAACCTGCTGTCATTCACCCACTCATGTGATATACAGCTCAAATACTGAACTTATTCCAGTTTCAAACTTTCTTAAGATCCTGTCAAAATTCATTCAACTCTGGCTACTGTGATGTTCAGAAGAAACAGCTTGTAAACCATTCTGAATATGGGACTTCGCTCACCCCAAGGGTGAAACTACTAATAAATCAGCATAGCTTGAAAATTTAAATATTCATTATTGACTTTGTGTAGAGAGTGATTTGAAGATGATATATATATATATATATATATGAAAGTTCTTAGCAGGACAGCACAGGACTACATTGATAATGATTAAAACTTTCTTCACTTCTCAGACTATCTTTAATCCGGTTACTTTGCTGGCATATTAATAATTTCTTAAGAGTTGAGGGTGGTCAAATGTTTCGAGTTGGTACAAAATGGACAAAGTACCAAGTTGTGTACTTAATCATGTTTCTTTATGCTCAAAGTTCAGATCCTGCCAGGGATAAATTTGCATTTCATCCATCCGGTGTAGATAAAATAAAAGTACCAATAAAGGAATTGGGTTGATTTTGTTAGCTGTTCTCTCCCTTAAAATTTGCGGCTCTGTGCTGATGTTAGAATTCAACTCTTTCTTTATAGCTATGAAACCAATAGATATATGCAAATTAGCACAACCTTATTTGAACTGAGTCACTTTTCTATATAGTTATTAGCCATTTTTTTTCTCAACATCATAATGTTGAGAGCTAAGCATACTCTCATAAGAATTTAGAAAGTTCCAAACAAGTATGTCAAACGTCTGCATGTTGTTGAGAACTTAGGGCGTATCTCCAATCTTCATTCCACAAGGCTTGTATATGTACACAGACACACAAGTCTGACTATAATGGTTTGAGAGTGGTGATCTAATTACTTTATAGCTAAAATGATATCCAAATTCTTTCTTATCTCCTTATTTCATTTCTGGGGTTTCTTCTCTCTATCATTCTTTCTTCCTCTTTCTTCTTATTTCTCTCCTCTTCTACTTCTTTCTTTTTTCTAATCTTTTTCCATTTTCTCTCTTTTTTCTTTTATCTTTTTATATTTTCTTCTTCTTCGTCCCTTTCTCCTAGCTTCTCTTCCTATGCTTGTTTTCATCTAATTTATCATTCTGTGTGTAGATTCTGATGATGACAGCATTTATTAAGGTAGTTCAAATTTTTTCAATTGATCAATAAGACTGATTGAGTAAATGGAACCATAAGTGCACCAACAATGCATATTAGAAACAGGTATAAGTCAAAATGCACAACAGAAATATTTAAAGCCCATTATTTATGCCTTTTCATGTGTGTGTGTGTGTGTGTGTGTGTGTGTGTGCATGCACATATATGTGAAACTGTTATTCCCACATTTTACTCTCCATTTTTTCATCTTATTCCTTTCTGTTGAAGAGCATCGGCTCAAAACATCAAGGATTTTTGCATTCTTCCTGAGAGTCAAATTCTTACACCTGCTTGTTGTTTCCTCACCTGTACATTTGAACCACACACATATATATATATATATATACCTTGCAAGTTTACTTTATTATATATGTGTGTGTGTGTGTATGTATATATATATATAATATATATATATATATTTCAAATTCATTTCACTTGCTAAGTTCACTTACTTTATATATTATCGTCTGACTACAGGCTTTAAAAAAAGAATCTGCCTTGAGAAAATCCATCCAACTCCTGCAAGCATGGAAAAGTGGACTTTTAATTGATGTATATTATATATATATATAATCGCTGTTGATATATATATGTGTGTGTGTGTGTGTGAGTATATCATATAACATTACATCATATACACATGTATCTATTGATCTATCTATCTACCTGTGTATATGTATTTATATTTATATGAGGGCTTAGTTGTTAGGTTCTTGCATGCACGATCACAAAGTCAGTTTCAATTCCCATGTCAAGCATGAAATGAAGTGTTTTGCTCAAGAATACAATGTACTGCTTGGTCTGGGAATTCAAACTGGTTTTGTAATCACGAGTGCAAGAACCTAATCACTAATCCCTCACCCACATATAAATATAAAAATATATATATATGTACAGGTGGATGGCTGCATCACTAGATATATATGTATACGGTGTAATGTAATATAATACACACATACATGCACACACACACACACACACACACACACACACACACACACACACACACACACAACAAGTGAGATTATATGTATATATATATATATATATATCAATCAAGTGAGATTATATATATATATATATATATATATATATATAAAGTTAATCCAAACATGAAAGCACAAAAAAACACAACAATGTGAGGACGTGGAACAAATATTGTATTATTGGATGCATAGGAGAAGGGAAGACAGAGGAAAAAAAGTCGCCAACAGTACACATGCAGTCACATTTTGAATATATATATATATATATATATATATATAATCATCATAAATTTAATGTCCACTATTCCATGCTTGCATGGGTTGGATGGATCTTCTTGAAGTAGATTTTTTTTAAAGGCCAGATGTCAGATAAAGTAAGTGAACTTAGCAAGAGAAATAAATTTTAAAAATATGATGAAACAGCACCATTGTCGTCCTAAAATTTGCTCCAGCTTGAACTTGAACATTTAAAAGAGAAAACACTAGTCACACAAGCAAAAATATTGTCAAATATTTGCACTGGGTCATATGCTGTTAAGTCTTAACTTCCATATGAGAAAAACTAGTGGAAACAAACCTGCTAAAGTTGTAGAAAATAAAGATATTACCATTCTTTTGAACTTAAGTATCCAAACTGTTGTCTATGTTGTCTATGAGTCAATAGACCTGATATTGAGATTTAAAAAATCCTATTGACTAAACTTGTCTGTTCACAGATATATTAACCCAGCAGACTGCAACACTTCTCTAAAAACATTTGAGAAGTTAAGTAAATATAAGGACGTTGAAACAGAGGTATAAAAAATGTGGCATCTAGGAACCAATGATCATTGGAGAACTGGCGACAAGACCAAATGGTGCTCTTAAATCACTATGGCCAAATACGAGGAAACACCAAAGTATCAGAAAAATTTGTTCTCATGGATACTACCCACATTCTAAGAAAAACATTATCAGCTTGAAAATATCTGTTTCTCTTAAAACTCTTTCAAAACTGAAATGTTACAAATTTGATGGAATCTTAGTTCTTAGACTCTAGTCTTCTGCTGTACAATATATCATCCAGCGTGTTGTTACATAAAGTCTCTGGGTGAGACTTGGAACAGAATATAATACTAAGCAACAATAACATAAACATGACCACCACCACAATAATAATAATAAGGGAATTATTTCTTTTAATTCTTCATAGTACTCACATCCAATATTAATTTTTGGCTGTATTTGAATTAATTAATTAAATAAATATTTGGCAACCTTCATTGCTTCATGACAAAAACGAGTTCCTTCCATTTCAGTAAAAGTAATTCCATTAGCTTGACATGCATGTTACAGTAGTGTTTTTCAAAGTGTAATCTCTCACTCTCCCTTTCTCTCTCTATACACACATACATACATACATACGTACATATATATATATACACACACATATACATACATACATACATACATATATATATGCATATATATATACATGTATATATATGTATATACATATATACATACATATACACACACACATATATACATGTGTATATATATATTTACATATATATATACATACATATATATATATGTATATATATATGTGTATATATATACATATATATATATATACATATATATATATATAATATATATATATATATATATATATATATGTGTGTGTATATATATATATATGTGTGTATATATATATATATATATATATATATATATATATTATATATATATTGTGAAATGCTTCCATTTACTTCTGGTCACATTTTTTCCCTTTTATTTCTTTCCCTGCTATAAATATTTCTAAATTTCTAAAAACCAATAAAGATGTCATGATTTTCTTCATTATTTATAATTATATAAATTGGCTTATAATATTTGTCCTGTATGATCTTGTTTATTCCATATCTTTATTTTAAAAAAATGTTTTGGTCAAATTTTGAGTCAGTTTTATGACATACATAAAAAAAATATGTTTTCAAAATTTTAGTACTTATTCTTGATGGTGCTTTCTTAAGGTCACTAAGATATGAAAATCTGTGAGCTGTAAGAGAAGCACTACAGCAGTAATTTTTTGATTCATGCCTCATTCTTAGTTTTCTTTTCTGTATAGCATTGATGTTGTCATTGTTATGATCAAAAGCATTCCATCTCAACTTTTTATAGCTATCATTACATTGCCTAATGTACCTTTTTTTTCCTTTCTAACACAGCATGATTTGGAGTAGATTTACCTGCCACTTCTTGCATATCCAGTGACCATGTAGAGGCCTCTTCATTGGGTTGGGCATTGTACTATTCAGTAAAGTGTACCATAAATCCTCGAGTATAATCCGCACTTTTCCCCCAAAATTTAAAAGGCAAAATCCCTTCTGTGTATTATATACGAGGTTAAAAATGAAAAATATTTTCTAAGCAATGTCCGAGTCTCTATTTGCTGTCCAGCAATGTTTATTCAGATGCATTTTGTGATGTCGGGCACGAAAATACCTCAAGCTAAGCCTGAAAGCAATGAAGTCATAAAAGAATCATCCATAACTTGCAGTAAGCATCATTTATTAAAATAAAAGTATTCAGAACACAGAATAACATGTAACAAAAACAATTTACAAACATATTTACATTCCCATATAACAGTTAAGAACATCACCATTATTGTATTAAGCATGTGCGGAAGTGTTTGTTCGACTAGGTGCTGCTGGCTTAATTACGCATGACTCAAGTTAGAGAAGTGGTGCGTATTATACACAAGGTTTAGGTTTTTCAGTGGTACAGCCCCCTAAAAATCCCCTGCATATTATACTCAAGGGCGGACTATACTCGAGGATTTACGGTAATAGATTAGATAATAGGAAGTACCAGCAATGAATATTTAAATGAGGAACAATAAACATAATACCTTAAGGTTATCACAGTACTTATCCTTGAAGTGAGGTGGAATGGGATTCATTTAAGGAACTGCTGTATTAGGTTGTAGTGGAGATATAATATATCTGTCATGTATTTGTTACAATGAAAATTTTCTGAATAAATACCTAATTACTATTATTCACTCTGAAGTCAGCCCTGATTGAGGAGACCTATAACAAAACGTGTTCCAGCTAAGACCTTCCTGTTTCTTTTTCTTTTTTGCTAATTTGATAAATTAAGTACCAGTTATGCACTGGGGTCGATGTAATCAACTTAATCCCTTTGTCTGTCCTTGTTTGTCCTCTCTATGTTTAGCCCTTGTGGGCAATAAAGAAATAAGAACAAATTTTATACAGAAGGTCTATAGTTAATTGAATCAAAACTCTAATAAATCACTGGTATATTACTGGTATTTATCTCATTAATCTCAAAAGGATGCAACACAATGTCAAAAATGACATGGCTTGAATTTGGAATTGGAAGGGACAAAAACTTAATGTTACACGTTTAATTCCGCATGCTGCCATCTCAGTCATTCCCCCCCACCACCACCACCAACAACCATTCTATTTAGATATTCATCAGTTGTAACATGGCTCATGTTATTATATAGAAACTAATTTAAATTTATTTCGTTTTCCTCTCTACATACCTATCAAAATGTTGTGCATCATGTACAGATGTAATGTTTTCATTTCTATCTGTTATTTTGCCATTTCAATTGTCTCAGTTGATCTTTCTGAAAGTAATTTGTTGCAGTTTTCCTCTGTGTAATGACATCTGAAATCCTATTCACTTGAAACGAGCATATTTTATCCCTTTTGAGATCAAATACAAACAAAAGAGATATTAAGAACGATTTCTAACTCAGATAACAACTAATAGACAAGTAAAGTATATAGCTATATATTGTATCTTTAATTAAAATCGAGCATTTACAACTTTCTGTAAATCAATTAGTCTGTGTACATGTGTGTGTGTATACATATATATCATCATCATCAATTAATGTCCATTGTCCACATGTATGTATGTATGTGTGTGTGTGTGTGTATGTATGTATTGAGAATGGATGTTTCTCTCCTTGTCCACAAAAACCTTCATTTGCTTATGATTTTATTACGCTGTTGTTTTCTTTCTGTGAAATGTTTGCTTTTGTTCGTTTTTCACCCTTGAGAATTTTTCCGTTGTTTTCCTAATAACATTAGCACTTCTGATTAAGTCAAGAGTACTTTTATTCTAATGGGATTTATCAGTAATTTATGTTCAGCTTAAAAGAATTTACTAAAGTCTCTCTCTATTTGTTCAATTAAATTACTCACAAGCTAGCTCGCTTGCCAGGGTTTTTGTCCAAATGATTTCTTTCTTTTGAATTTATGACTAATTCTATAATTATATTAAATAATCGAGCAACAAATGAAATGAATATTAAATGCTACTTATGCATTGAATAGAGTTTGTTAAATCAATTTTTTTTGTTCTCTTGGTTGATTAATGAAAAGACTCTTTAAATGTTTGACTACAAGGCATACTGCTATTTCTAAAAATTTTAGATTTTAATTTCTGACTTGTCTCTTTCAAATGTCTTTAATTAATTTAAAAATAAAATAGAATAGAATGAAATAAAATAAGAATAAGAATAAGAATAAGAATAAGATCTCATAAACTACTAATGTTCCATCTCGTACCAATTTCACCACCAGAATCTAGACTTTTGAAGAATTTAACATGCATTAATGTTCAGATACTAACTTTAAAGTTTGTTGGCATTCAGTAGTAGAGCAATTACTGTGTAATACTGATGTAAGTATGTAGACATCTGAAGAACCTTTCTCAAGAGATTGTTTATTTTATTTTGTTTTACTTTGTTTTCTCAGTCTGTAGAGTATCTGTTAGCATTGCTAATTCTGTTAACATGATCACTTTCATCCAAAGTCTTTTATAGAAGAGACCATTACAGAGAATAATGGCTTGCCAATTACTGAAACAGTTGATTCCAAATAGGTTATGGTTGTTGACATGGATTTCAAGTAGAGGAGACAATTTATTCTGCTCACCAATCATTCATCAACAAATCATGTCTACATTTTATGATATCACAGACATTCTCTGTGATATGCATATCTAAGAAATCTAATTTCAGTTGACAGAGAATATATTCAATATGTTCATTCATTAGTCTCTTTGTTTAGCCCTAGGTCAAACCTGGCAGAATAGACATATGATCGAAAGCATTCTGGTCATGATGATACTATCTTTTTCTGAAGTAGCTATGTTCACATCATTTCATTTGTCCTTCCTTTTATTTAAAAGTGCGTATGGTTTGAAAATGATCTCCTTGCTATTTTTTGCAGATGGAGTGAGTGCCTAAACATACTTTCATTCGGTTGTATTTGAATCAAGTTCATTTCTGTTTTTTATAATAATAATAATAATCATAATAATAATAATAAAAACTTTAGGAAAAGTTAAAGTATGTTTGTGATATATTTCAATTTCTGAAGGAAAATTCACTGTAGTTACTGTGGAAAAAAAATTTTACTTATGGTAAAAAGTGCAAAAACACCATATCTGCCCTGTGCTGCCTCCTATTGGATTCCTAGATGTGTTTCTCGCTTTTTAGCCATTATCAATGGAAAATACTGAAGAGAACTTTTAGTTAAAGTTATGGCTTTAAAATCTGCCCAGAGTTACCTCTCTTTGGTACAGGCAGATATGGTGTTTTACACCTTTTAACATAAGAGAGGGTTTTTTCTCCAGGGTAACTACAGTGAATTTGCTTTTAGAAGTTCAAATATGTCACAAACATATTTTAACTGACCTAAAGTTCACTTATGTCTAAACACTGCTTTGCTTTGATACTGCTGAGTTTCTGTCTGTATTTATTGAGTGGCTGTGTGGTATGTAGCTTGCTTACCAACCACATGGTTCCGGGTTCAGTCCAACTGTATGGCACCTTGGACAAGTGTCATCTACTATAGCCTCGGGCCGCCCAAAGCCTTATGAGTGGATTTGGTAGACGGAAACTGAATGAAGCCTGTTGTATATATGTATATATATATATATATATGTATGTGTATATGTTTGTGTGTCTGTGCCCCCCCACCAACCTCGCTTGACAACCGATGTTGGTGTGTTTACATCCCCATAACTTAGCGGTTCAGCAAAAGAGACTGATAGAATAAGTACTAGGCTTACAAAGAATAAGTCCTGGGGTCGATTTTCTCAACTAAAGGTGGTGCTCCAGCATGGCCGCAGTCAAATGACTGAAACAGGTAAAAGAATAAAAGAGAGAGTATATACTTCGAACTGAAATAGTTAATGATTTATATCCTATCATCACCACCAAGTTATGTCTGTTTCCAAGGCATTTAACTGTCAAAAACTTAGCCTTCCTCCTTGTAAATAGATACCACTTGAGTATGAAGCTCATTGCTGTAAAGATGCCAGTCCTTTATGATTTTTGGTTTCCTTGCCAAATCTTTCAAATGCTTTATTTACGAGTTAGATTTATTTTTATTCTACCAGAATCATTAACTCCTTTTCTAGTTTTGGTTGAATTTAATTTCTTGATTAACCTTTTATCTTTTATACTTGTTTCAGTCTTTAGACTGCAGTCATACTGCGATACTGCCTTGAAGATTTTCATGAGACAAATTGATTCCAGATTTTTCTTTTCCATTTTCTTTTAATCTTGGTTCAGTCTGGTCTCTTTCCACTGAACCACTAAGTTACCAGAGATATAAACAAACCAGCACTAGTTCTCAAGTGGTGGTAGTGGGCAAAAACAAAGACATACACATGTATATTTATATATATTATGTGTGTGTGTGTGTGTGTATATATATATATATATATATATATATATATATAATAATAATAATAATAATAATGATAATAATAATATTAGGGGGTACAACTCCAAACTTACAGTGAAAAATTCAATTTAGTATTAAATCAAATTTCACAATATAAATATATAAAATATAAATTAGAGATAAAACCACTATTATGCAACTCAAACAGTGATAGACATAAACCAAAACATAAATAACAAATAAAAGATATTTTTATTACACATATAACTAGATCTCATGGGTTTCTTTCAGTTTTCATGTACTAAATCCAGCCACAAGGTTTTGGTTGACCTGGGTCTACACCAGAAAACATTTCTCCAAGGTGCCATGCTGTGTGATTGAACCTGGAACCATGTGGTCAGAGAGCAAACTTCTTACTGCACTGCCTCACCTGTGCCTGTATAATTGAAACGTGCTAACAAGGTGTACTTTATAAAAAAGATAAACTCTACCTGAGTGATTTGCCTCAGATACACTGCATGAAAATTCTTCAATGTTGTCTCATGCCCCACCAAAATCAATGGGTGATAGAGCTTAGCATCACTTGCTTAATCACTATTTACTAATTACATTGAGTAAATGAGGGAGGTTCTCTGCAGTTGCTTGATTTCCTAGAAGTAACAATGCAGATACCCTCACTTCATGCATGACTGCCTTGGAAAAGATCATTAGATGAAGTAGTTTAGGTATATTGTCTGAGAATAGATGAAAAGGACAGAATGGTCATGGCTGGAATATTTTCATCCTAAATCTATTTGATGATGGTTGACCTAGGGTCATACAACGACAACAACATCCAATAACAAGAAAAGGAAAATGTATTGTTTGAGTGTGATGATGGAGACATGTTAGTTTATCTAATAAATTTTACTGAGTGAAACTAAAAGAGGTTTTGATAAGCCATATAGTCATGGCTAGGTGCAGGCATGACTGTGTGGTAAGAAGCTTGCTTCTCAACCATGTCATTCGGGTTCAATCCCACTGCATGGCACCTTGGGTTGACCAAAGCCTTGTGAGTGGATTTAGTAGATGGAAACCAAAAGAAGCCCATTGTGTGTGTGTGTGTGTGTGTGTTTGTGTATGTCTTTTTGTCAGTGTTTGTTCCCCACCGCCACTTGACAACAGGTGTTGGTGTGTTTATGTCCCCATAACTTAGCAGTTCAGCAAAAGAGATCAATAAAATAAATACCAGGCTTTCAAAAAGCCAAGTACTGGGGTCAATTTGTTTGACAAAAAATTTTCAAGTTGGTACCCCAGCATGGCCGCATTCGAATGACTTGAAACAAGTAAAACATAAAAGATAAAGTTGCTTTTCTATTAATTATTGCTTTTTTTAATTTTGACACAAGACCAGCAATTTTCGAGAAATGGGGGTAAGTCAATTATATATATGTATGTATATGTTTATATATATATATATATATAATATATATATATATATCTCGCCTCTCGTGTATTCATCAACCATCGTGTATTCGCGCCTTCTTCTTCCTCCGGACAATCTTTACTTAAAAAAAACGCAGCCCCAAACTTCTGCTCTTTCATCCATTCAGTCATCTAGCAGATAAGTTGAATGCTTATTTATTTATTTCACTTCCCCATCAATCATACATGCTTTCTTATCTATCTAACTATTTTTAACTAATTTCTATATCTATCTAATTATTTTAACTAATTTATCCATTACCCATCTCGCCTCTCGTGTATTCATCAACCATCGTGTATTCGCGCCTTCTTCTTCCTCCGGACAATCTTTACTTAAAAAAAACGCAGCCCCAAACTTCTGCTCTTTCATCCATTCAGTCATCTAGCAGATAAGTTGAATGCTTATTTATTTATTTCACTTCCCCATCAATCATACATGCTTTCTTATCTATCTAACTATTTTTAACTAATTTCTATATCTATCTAATTATTTTAACTAATTTATCCATTACCCATCTCGCCTCTCGTGTATTCATCAACCATCGTGTATTCGCGGTGCACCCGCCCTGCCCACCCCCACCACCAATACCGGATATCTCTATATTTTTGCTCCATCCATACCGGATGTCGCTTCTCCCACCACCATAATAGGTGTCTACTCTTCGAACCCTCCTCTTCAATACGCTATTTCACCATGCATTACCCCTCTCTTGATATCCTACGTTCTACTTGCCTAGAACCTGTCATCATTTCTCTGAACCACCCCTCTCCACTGGTGCTCCCCTATATTTCTGCACCCCCCCCACACATAAAAAAAAAAAAAAAAAAGCACCATCCGAACGTGGCCGATGCCAGACCCCTCTGGCACCTGTGCAGGTGGCACGTAAAAAACACCCACTACACTCGCGGAGTGGTTGGCGTTAGGAAGGGCATCCAGCCGTAGAAACTCTGCCAGACTAGACTGGAGCCTGGGGCAGTCCCTAGCTCCCCAGACCCCGGTCGAAACCGTCCAACCCGTGCTAGCGCGGAAAACGGACGTTAAACGATGATGATGATGATGATGATGATGATGATGTGTGTGTGTGTTTGTTTGTGTGTGTGTGTGTGTTTGTCCCCCACCACTACTTGACAACCAGTGTTTATGTATCTGTAACTTAGTGGCTTGGCAAAAAGAGACTGATATAATAAATACCAGGCTTAAAAAAAAGTACTAGGGTTGATTCATTCATCTAAAAGTTGATTCATTCATCAAAGTGGTGCCCCAGCATGGCCATTGTCTAATGACTAGAAAGGAAGCAGGGGAAATTTGTTAGTCATTAGCAGTGTTCTAGAGAGCAACATAAAGATGATTGATATTGAAGAAGCTTCTTTTGGTTTTGATTCTGAGTATTTGATTATTTGATAAACTGACAGCCTATTCATTAAATTAATGTCTAAGTGGCTGAGTATTCCACAAACCTTTAATGTAAATCCTCAAATCAAGTCAGCATGACACAATATATGACAAGGCTGGACATATGAATTGTACAGGGACATCATATATACAGGTACATATGATGGCTTCTGCCCAGTTTCTGTCCTTTTCTCTCTACCCACTTCCAGTTCCACTCTCAAGGTTTGTGTTTACCTGAGGCGGTGATAATATACTCCATGAAGATATGGTAGCGTGGGATTGAACCTGAAACCTCATGATTGTGAAGCAAACTTCTTAACCACCCAGTCATGCTATGTCCTGTTGATAGTACAATATCCAAAATTGTATGTTACACTTTGTCAAAAGAAAACCCTTATTCTAGTGGTAAAATATGAACTATCAACTTTTTGGCTAGTTGTTGACATTCTTTAGTTCCAGGTCAGCCATGATTGAGCAGATGTACAAAGACATTCCAACCATGACCTTCCTGTCTTTTATACATACTGTATCACATTCTCCTTTCAAAACATCAACCCTTTCATTACCAAATTCCTGCTAAAATACACTGCTTTGTTTTAATTAATTTTGGTAATTATGAAGAATTTAGTAAAATAACTTGATCATTATTAAACTGGAGTTTGTCACATAAATTAATATGAAATTTCTATGGAAGGTTTTAATTTAGTTCACTTTAAAATAGGAAGTTTATATCATAGATCCATGGGTGGACTTGGGTGGTTTGATATCTGAAGGGTTAAGGTATAATTTAAAGGGAGTTTGACTGCTATTATTTGCATTTGAGTGATCATAGACCAGTATTATAACACCTTAGCTACTTATCAATCTGTTTTATTGTTATTAATGATGTTTGAAGACCTTCTCTATTATTTTTATTGAACATACTATATATATATATATATTATGTAGTGAGTTGGTCTTTCCCTCAGCATCGACATGCCGTATGAAACTTTCGTAAACTGCTGATATAAAAGTGTGCTCTTGAAGATCTGAAACTGATAATTCTTCCTAGTGAAGAATTATTTAATGTCATTTTCATTCAGATGAGAGCAAATCGATTATTTACTCAGCAAATGTTCATTCACCATTCATCGTTCGCTACTGACATGGTGCACATAAATATGAGATAGCAACATGTACTGTCATATGCAGTTGCTGTTGCTGTTGTTGTTGTTGTTGTTGTAAACAGTTTTATGGGATGGAGATAAATGAAGTAGTTAAGCATGGCAGTCTCAAGATATTGTTGTGTGTTTTGTTTCAATGTAGTAAATTATAGTATCTGTCTACATGTGCATGAAGGTATGTGTGTGTGTTCATGTGTATGTGTGTAGATATATATATATATATACATACACACATGTATATGTGTGTATATATGTATGCATATATATATATGTATATATATATATATATATATATATATATTATATATATATATATATATATATATATATATATATATATATATATTTATACATATATACATATGCCTACATACAGATATATACCCACAAAGATACGTATATGCATATATTTATATATATATATGGAGCACTTTTCCTTCTTTAAGAATATGCCAGGATAACATGAAAGAATGGGCTGGAATGAATGTCTCCAAGTACAAAATGATGATGAGTGCGTGTCTGGTGGTTTCTGTTGCTGTTCACCCCATAATGGAATGGACAATCAAACAAAAAAAAAAAAAGTAAAAGAAAACTCTTGTTTTTCTTTTTCTTTCCAAACAGTGTATCGAAATCTACTTTATCAAATATGATGGAGATTTGGCTGATATTTCTAGCATGTCAAATAACAATTCCTTACAACTTCCCATTGGCTTGTGCATGTCTGGTTGTCTTCAACTACACCTCAGTAGTATCGTTGTTTAGTCTCATTGTAGATAGACATCTGAAGGAATTGGTGCAATCCCTGAAGTCAGAGTTGACCATGGTTAATAATCAGGGCATGTTCACACAACAGTGGATCAGTGGTGTGACACATATCTAGAGCACCAACCCTTCTGTATGCTTTAACCACGAGACCATCTGACAGGGTACTACCACCTCAGGTCAAAAGCAAACTAGGATCATTGGTGATTTAGGCTAACTCCATGAACCCTAACCCCACCCCACCCCACCCCACCCAAGACTCTTGAACTCTTGAGCAGGCGCCTCATCACTGTCTTTTACTTGTTTCAGTCATTAGACTACAGCTATGCTTGAGGAATTGAGGGCACCCACCTCGAGAAATCTTTTGTTGAATGAATTGACTCCAGTACTTATTATTTTTGTAAAGCCTGGTACTTATTCTATCAGTATTTTTTGCTGAACCACTAAGTTCACAGGAGCATAAACACACAAGCACAGGTCATCAAGCAGTGGTAGGAGACAAACACAGACACAAAGACACACACACACGCACACACACACACAATAGGCTTCTTTCAGTTTCCCTCTACCAAATCCACTCTCAAGGCTTTTGTAGGCCTGAGGCTATAATGAAAGACACTTGCATTTGCCCAAGGTGCCATGCAGTGGGACTGAAACTGGAACATGTGGATAGAAAGCAAGCTTCTTACCACACAGCCATGCTTGCACCAATGTGTGTGCACGTGCGCGTAAATATATATATCATCATCATCATCATCGTTTAACGTCCGCTTTCCATGCTAGCATGGGTTGGACGAGGCTTCTTTCCAATTCCATCTACCAAATCCACTCATAAGGCCTCGGTCAGCCTGAGGTTATAGTTCAGGTTCAGTCCCACTGCGTGGCACTTTGGGCAAGACACTTCTGCCATGCAGTGAGACTGAACCTGTGCTATAACCAGGAACAATGTGGTTGGGAAGCAAATTTTTTACCACATAGCCACACCTGCACCTACACATAGTTTAATTATCTTACCTAGAAGTAGTTCTGGTTACAGTATCAAAACATAATGTGGAATGGCCATGGATAGAACACACACTTCAAATGAGTTTTTTTTTATAGTTTTTTTTTCTCTTTCTTGTTTCTTTTATTTTTACTGGTTTATCATTTTCTTCACAATCAGCTGTTATTGTTCTTCTTTAGTTGCTTTTGTTTAAGTTTTGGTTCAGTAACTCTGTGACAAATATTTGACAGGCAGTGTGTGGTAGTGATGGCAGCACTGGTAGCGGCATCAGTGGTGGTGGTCATGGGACACTACAAACTTTGACATGCTTGAAGTATTCTAGTTTCATAACAAGTTGGGTTGATATTGTCTTTGTCAGAAAGATGAGAAGGTTAAGTCAACTGTATCATATTCATAACTCAAGAGTTATGAGCTAATCAACTTTTTCTCAGTTATCCAGTACAATATCGACTTTCTGTCTCGTACAGACTGTCATGGAAGAAATGACATCTGTGTGTGTGTGTGTGTGTGTGTGTGAATAATGATTCATTATATTGACAGAAGGCCAAGAATTTGTTGGGAAAAGGTTTGATTGTATATAGGATTGAATAAACCACAGTATGAAACTGGAACTTAGTAGTCATTTGGCCTGCAAGAAATAGCTGCAAAACCTCCCTCGAAATCATACCTTATCATCTTAACCATTTTGAATTTGGTCCTGTGATACAAGCTACCTGTTTAGAAATGACCAAAATCTGCCCTTTAACATTTAAACTGGTCAGATCCAGCCCAATTATTCTAACTGTTTTATGTTCAAATTGGCCAGATCCAGCCTCTCACACCTACCCTACAATGTCACTCTGAAAGTAAATAATCACATCATGAAAATCTCAAACCTCTGAGATAATGTGTGATTAATTCAAAACAATGTAAATAAATAAGCATTACATTTGACAGAGTAATCGGAGCATTAAAGGGTTAAAACCTCCTATCAAAATTTCATATCAATTTGTGCTTCAAAGATATTTAATACTCTCTTTATTTTTTCAGAATTGATTTATAAAAAAGGCAGTGTATTTTAATAGAAATATGGCAACAAAAGGATTAAACATAGAAAATCAACAATAATAATCAATAATCATCATCACTATGATCCCTTTATTTTCCCTTCTATTGTTATATGTACAAATTTCTCTTTTGTCTTGCTACATGAGTAGAATATGTTTCACTGAGGAGGTCTGGTAAGACTGGAACATGTCTATTGTATTTACCAGTTGGCTTTAAAGACCAGATCCATTCCAATCTAGAATATGTGTATATGTATGTGCATGCCTCTGTGTGTGTGTGTGTGTGTGTGTGTGTGTGTGTGTGGTGTGTGTGTGTGTGTGTGTGTGTGTGTGCATGTATGGTGTTGGCATGTGCTTGTGTGCATTGTAGCTGATGCTGTTACCCCATGTCAGCCCTGACTGAATAGTCCTGTGATCTAAAGTATTCCAACTTTAACCAGCTTGTCTTAATTCCTGTGGGTAAGCAATCCAGGAGCAGATCAGTAAATATGATTATTATGAAAGGTGGGCATATGATTAGAGTGAGATTCGGCTGCCATTTCTAGCAATTCAAACAAGCAGCCATGTAAAGAAATCCTAGAAACTTCTGTGTATGATATGTATGCAGGCTCATGCAAAATCGGTAACAAGTCCACATCAGATGTGAGATCTAGTTCCCTTTTCAAGTACAAATAGGCCTGTATCAGACATAAAGTGCAGGTCCCCATTTCAACTGAGAATTGGCTGGGGTCAGATGTGAAATGTAGGCCCTTATTTCAACTGAGAATTGTCCCTGGCCAGATGTGTAATATAAACCTCATTTCAAACAGCTTCTTGAGTATTTCAGTAATCAGTGATAAATACATATAGCTTATATATGGGTTACAGATATACACTTGTACGTGTAGTCACAGGTGTGGCTCTGTGGTAAGAAATTTGTTTCCCAGCCCTGTGGATCCTGGTTCAGTCCCACTGCATGGAAGTTGGACAAGTATCTTCTACTGTAACTCCAGGCTGACAAAACCCTCATGGGTGGATTTGGCAGATTAGAACTGAAAGATGCTCATTTTGTGTGTGTGTGTGTGTGTGTGTGTGTGTGTGTATGAATATATATATATATATTTTTTTTCTCTCCTTGTTTTTTTCTGTGTATCTTTCTGTCGAAGAGCGTAGGCTCGAAATGTAAAAGACTTTTTCTATTTCTATTCCTGAGCGCTATACTAATACATTTGTTTGTTTGTGCTCCACCTGCCTTCGTCTTTTGTTTATTTTCGTAAACTTTCCCTTTATATATATATATATATATATATATATATATATTTATGTATATGTATATGTATATGTATATATATGTATATATGCATGCATGTATATGTATATGTATATATATGTATATATGCATGCATGCATATATGTATATGTATGTATGTGTGTCTTTGTTTGTCCCCCAGCACAACTTGGCAACAGGTGTTGGTTTGTTTACATCCCTACACTCACAAACGTTCATAGATATGCCTATGCAATACGTACATATGCGATGGGCTTCTTTGAGTTTCCATCAACCAAATCAACTCACAAGGCTTTGGTCATACAGGTGCTGCTGTAGAAGATACTTGCACAAGGTGTCATGAAGTGGGGCTGAAACCAAGACCATGTAGTTTGGAAGTAATCTTCTCACCCTTCAACTTTTACTGTGCCTACACACACACACACACACACACACATATATATGATGACCCTCTTTGAGTTTCTGTCTACCAAATTTACTCATGAGGTTTCGGTCAGCCCAAGCCTATAGGAAAAGAAACTTGCCCAAGGTGCCACCATGTGAGCAGGAAGCAAACTTCTTACCACACAGCTATGCCTGCACCTATATATATATATATATATATATATATATTATATATATATATATACATACATACATACATACATACATACATACATACATACACATGCACACATACACACACATATGTATCACAAATACATAAATACATACATATATATACTTATATGTGTGAGTGTGTGTGTCAGAGTGATTCTGACTGATTGGATATTTTAGGATCTGTTATTATGATATTGTCTGATTGAGTGTGTTATATATTACACAAGTGGATTTGATATGAAATGACATTGTTATTGATTAGCTATTGTATGATAGATATTCCCAATGAATATGATGTGATATCATATTGTAAAATGTAGTGGTATTAGTTGTTGTAATTGGTATAGTATTATCTAAGGGATATTGCTAGATGCTGTCTGATATGATATTGTGTTGTCAAAATTCGCTATGTAAAGTTTTCAATTAATCACTAATTTAATGTTTATGAGTGTGTGTGTATATATATATATATATGTACAAGCATGGTTGTTTGGTTAAGAAGCTTGCCTTGCAGCCATATGGTTTGGGTTCAGTTCCATTGTGTGTGGCACCTTGGGCAAGTGTCTTCTACTATTGCCCCATGGCGACTCATACTTTGTGATGGAGTTTGGTAGATGGAAACTGTGGAAGCTTATTGTTTGTGTGTGTGTGTGTGTATTTATATAGAAGAAAGTATGAAAAGAGAAAATAGAAAACTTCTGACAATGTGGAGACGTTTATAAAACCTTTATATTTCAGGCACAAAGGCCCATCTTGCACTTGAAATATAAAGGCTTTATAAAACTTACAGCATTGTGAGAAGTTTTTTTTTCTGTCTTTTTACCTTCTTCAATATTACAGTGCTTCAAGTGAACTACAACCCTCTTATTTACATATATATATATAAAGATATATATATATATATATATATATGTACAGTAATCTCTCACCACATTGTGGTTCACCTATCGCAGTTTATTATTTAAGCTCACGTTCATTCCTGCATGGTGTTGTATTGCATTTATAATAAAATAAATATACACAAATTATAAAAATATTTAAAAAATATACAGTACATTACTTTTTCTACTTTGCAGATTTTCACCTATTATGGAGGTGTTTTGGAATGTAACACCCATGATAGTCAAGGTACTACTGTATATGTGTGTGTGTGTGTGTCTTTATACATAGACCTCTTTCCAAAGCAAATTCAAAGCAATTGTATTTCACAAATAAAACTTAACCAAATGAACCCATTATTTTGTTATTTTTACATGAATTGCCACCTCATTATTGCCCCAATTTTTACATGAATTGCTACCCCATCATCACCCTGCTTTTCTTCAATGACTCCTTGGAACTTTCCACTGCCCCCAGAGGGTGCAACACTGCCCACTTTGAGAACCACTGTTGTAGACATTCCATTTTTAATCACCAGTGATGATTTATTTAAAGAAAAGGTCAATTTCATAGTATTTGAGATGCATATCACAAATGTTGATTAGTTATGTTGAGTGAATCTCTTTCAATTTATGCGGAACCTAAATATTGAGCTTCTTAACAAGTCCAAGACATTTTAAGTGATTTCCAATTGTTGTGTGTGATACATTTAACTTCTCTACAATGTGTCGCACAGTTTCATGGCAGTCATATTCAATTATGACTTTAAGTCGGTCATGATCAACTTCAATAGGTCGACCAAAATGTTGGTCATCTTTGAGTGAAAAATCTCCAGAATGGAATTTATTACATATCTTTTTGTGAGCCTCAGCAGCTTTCATGCCTTTACAGAAATAAAAAAGTAAAATATGCTGAAAATGTTCGTTTTTGCTCTCCATGTTAAAATTGACATTGAACTAATAGTTGTAAACAAAATTATGCGCAATTTGCTTCTAAAGTAAGCTAAAAGTAACAGCTATCAAATGTTAAAAGGAAAAAATCATAACATTGACAAAAGTCATTCAAAAGTCGTAACTCTATTTGTGAAAAACGAAATTACTTTCTTACCAGCCCAATATATATATATGAATATGTGTTAATGTGTGCACAGATGTGACACAGTAGGAAAGAAACACCACCCCTCTGTCTTCTTATCATTATGTTAGGTTAAATACCATGTAGTCTCTTTCTTCATTCATTTGTTTTTCATCCATGCTGCCAAGGTTTGGATGAATGCTTATTATTGAGGTGTTATTTTACAGCTGAATGTCATTTCAGTAAACATCACCTGTTTTAAGTAGGGGATTTCTGTTTCTTCAAAAGTACAAAGCTGCAGGGCAGTTTGTTGAGAGATAATGTTGACATAACATAAGACAACTGGATATCCTAGAATATCCAATTTAAAGGCAAATTTTTTGTGTTTAATAATAGCTATTATCTAATGTTCCATTCTAAACAGATAGTGCAAACAAACAGACTGCTAGACAGACGACCCTGACACTTTTGAATACAAGAAACTTGTTCCATCTCACTTAAAACCAAAAAAAATGTATTTTATATCTTCTGTATAGAAACAGTTGTTTTGCTCTAATCTCTTTCACATTAAGAGAAATTCACTTCACACAGTTTCATTTCTTACTTTTCTTTAATTTATTGCTATTTTAGTTAGAAGTGTTTATGTAGCAAAATCTTCTTGACAGACAAATGGCATGGAAAATACTGAATAGTTGTCATTAAAGGAAATCTGTGACCACCACGGTCATATATCTGTCTTCTTTATGCATCTAACCACCCCCACTCTCTTTATCCAGTTGCCTTTTACATATACTCACTTAAGTAATTCTCATGTGTATGTGTGCATCTATACACTCACACTCATATACACACTCTACAAATATACATATATATATGAAGGTGCATGTATGTATATCTGTAGTTCATCATATACATATGTGCACATATGTATGCTGCTCTCTAGCACTCTTTATGATCTTATGTATATAGAGAGGGGTATACATTTTTATTTCTTATTATTTTTCTCTTTCTTTATGCATGTGTATGTATATATATATATATATATATATATATATATATATGTATGTATGTTTGTATATATATATATACAGAGAGAGAGAAAAAGTGATAGATAGATGTATGCATATATACATATATGTATGTGTGTGTATGTAGTATGGTATGCATTCTTATAAATTTAGTCATAATGGATTCATGTATATTGCTCGTGTGTGTGTGTGTGTAGATAGATAGATATGATATTGGCAGTAATCTTCAGAAAATATAAGTTGACATGTTTATGGAGGTGTAAGTTATTTTTTTATAGGTAGCTTATGAAAATAAAAAAAAACTAATGTGGTTAGATCTTGAGACAGTGCAAAAATAATTTAAGTTGAAGGGTGGTAAGGACAGATATTCTAAGTTATCTTCCTTTGCCAAATTATATATTTTTATATATTTTTTTGCCCTCTTGAATACACATGCACACTTGCATGTTTACACATATGCATGTATATCCATGTACAGTATGGAAAGTTCACCATATGGTTTTTTTTTATTTTTCAAGTTACATTTTTCTCTTGTTTTTTTTTTATCTTTCTCAATAAAATATTTTTTAACTGTTTAATGGTGAGATACTATGGATATATTTTCTTGGTAAACTTTTCTCACAGTGAACTTTCGTCATAATGAATTGATGGTGGTGAACTTACCTGTAATCATGTATATCTGCTCACGTTCACATTGCAATAAAGTTAATATGGCTTACTGGGCGAGCTCCTGGATCCTCAGCACTTTCTGGTTCAGAGACTTGTATGTCATCGTTCCCCTTTGCTCCTTCTTTGTATAGCTATGCATAGAATACTGCTGGCCTCTGTGACCTGCTCATATAAAACGAAATATTATGAGAATAGAGCAATTATTAAAAAATTAAAAGGCATGACTGATCTTGATTATTGGGATCATTTCAGAACATTGAAACTTTATTCTCTGCAATGTTGACATGATTACATCATTTGGATAATAGAGAATTTACCATCAACATTGCCCAAACAACATGAACATCAAATTCAGAATTCATACAAGACTAGGGCTCCATGCTGTACAGCCCCTACACAAGCTCACAACACAGAAATTCACTGCAACATGATTGCTTTTCCTCAACAGACCCTTCTCTATTTGATATCATCCCAAAACAAATCATAGAAGAAAAAGAGCCTACCACATTCAAATTATATCTGGGTAAATTTCTTCAAAGAATCCCAGACAAGCTACCTATACATGGATACATCTCAGTCAATAACAATTCCCTACTTAAATGGGCCTATATACCACAAAACTTGACTTAAACATGACTTAACAGATTTTATCAGATGGTGCTATTTAGTTAGAGCTTTGAGATGCACATTGTAAGGTTATAAGGTTATTACAGTGTCAGTGTCTCATAAAAGGGCTGGTGTCAGTGCTAGGATAAAAGCATCCAGCACACACTGTAAAATGGTTGGTGTTGGAAAGAGCATCCAGCCACTGAAATCAAGCAAAATCAGACTGGAACCTGGTGCAGCTCTCCGGCTTGCCAGCTCTGGTCAAACTGTCCCACCCATGCCAGCATGGAAAATAGATGTTAAAGGATGATGACGGATGATATTAAATACATGGATAGATACATAGGTATGTAATGTAATGTATGTATGTATATGCATACATATCTGTGAATGTCCACACATATACAAACATATATAATCTGTATATATATATACATACATACCCTCATATAGATTGCAAATGTTTTCTTATAAAGCAAAAAAGGAAAAAAAGACATGAAGCAAAGCAGGAACCAGAGCAAACAATCACCCTCCCCTTTCTTAACCTTTCTCCAATTGTCCCCACCAACCTCTGGCGCCAAGTTGTCTCCTTTATTAGAGATTGATTTAGTGGATGGTGGTGGTTATGAGGTTAGTATAGTGGTGGTGATTGTGGTGAAGACAATAGTGGTGGTGATAGTGTGATAGTGATGATGATGGTGGTGGTGGTGGTGGTGATGGTGGTGCTGACAGTGGTTATGTTGGTAGTGTATGTGATGGTGGTTTTGTTTGTTGTTGGTGGCAGTGGAAGTGGTGGTGATGATGATGATGAGGATGATGATCATGGTAATAGTGGTGGTCATGGTGTTGAATGTTGACGTTTGTAGTGATGATAGTTATAGTGTCAGCAAAGGTGGTGATGGCGGTGGTGGCAGCAGCAGTGGTGGTAGTGGTGCTGGTGGTAGTGGTGCTGGTGGTAGGTTGCAGAGACAGACCATGTGTAGGTCATATAGGTTTTCTGACAATCATCAATATCCATGTGTCTTGTGAAGTATTTTAGATGAGCTGTCAAAGGATGGAAGCAAGCAAAATGTGTGTGTTTGTGTATGCATGTGTATGTGTGTGTACGTGCATGCATATGTGTGTGGTTGTGTATGTGTATGTGCATGTGCATATGTGTGTGTATGCGTGTGCAGATGGGGTGTCCTGTAAGATGGGTGTTTGTTGGTTGGTTGGTTGGTTGGTTGGTTGGTTGGTAGGTGGGGTGGGAAATCGTTTCTGATAAACACCACTTCACACTTAGCCATAATTCATATTTAGTTTCATACTTGAGAAATGAGTGGTGCAGGGCTTGATGGGTTGTGGTTTGTATTTAAGGACAGTGCGGAAAAGACGGTGGGGAAAAATTGAGAAGTAACCAGAAAGAAAGGTTGTAATGAAATAGAGAGTAAGAGAAGGAGAGAGAGAGAGAGAGAGAGAGAGAGAGAGAGAGAGAGAGAGGTAGAGAAGGTAGGGGGGTGATAGCAGATAGAGAAAATAATGTATTAATTAAATTTGGTTTAAATCTTGAAAATCCAATAAAAAAAAAAAAATTTAAAAAAAAAACCTTAAAAATGGTAAGAAAATTTATATTTTTTTCTCTCTCCAATCCACCTTTCCTCTGCTTTCTAACACATGACATCCCTTTTTTTTCACATTTTAATACATCATCTGTTCTTATGGAATTATTTCAAATGGAGTGGCAGAGAAGATATTAAATTTGTCCCCTATACACACACACACACTCACAAACACAAACTAAACCAACCATTTTTGGTGGTGGTGATGAGATAATATTCTTGTATTTATATGTCTGAGGTCCATAGATGTGTGTGGCTACACGTAGGCATGCGTATGTATGCACATACATACACATGCTGAGATGTTTTACACACACACATATATGTGTAGATACATATGTGCACACACACACATATATATACGCGTGTGTGTATGATATATTTATATATATATATGAAAGCATATATTCATGTGTGTATGCTAGTTTATATATATATATATGTCTTTATGTATCGGAATGTATATATGTGTGTGTGTGTATATGTGTATGTGTATAAATGTATGCATGTATATGTGTGTGTGTATATATGTATGTATGTATGTATATAATGTAGTCATTTCGTTAAGCCATTAGAATATTTGATAGAATGTGTCATGATATTTCAGTATTTGTTCCAGCTCCTTGCCCTTTGCACAGAATGTGTTTGGACTCATGAGGCTTATAAATGAAGGAGCAGCTCCTCTCTCCCTTTGGACAACATATGGTGTGTATGAGTTTGTGGTGGTGGTGGTGGCGGTGGTGTGTGTGTGTGTGTGAAAATTTACAAACCGTGCTGAACTATGGTTACAGATGGTGACATCATTGTTTGTGGTTGGTTTGCAACTGGTGATATTTGTTGACTCATCTAATTATCGACTAGTTGCATCTTTTCCAGTTCTTCTTTTAAAAAAAATATCCTTTTCTCAAAAAACAAGTTAGTGTTGGCTACTGGAAGAGCATCTGGCTGTAAATATACTGTCTCAGTAATCTCCCTTCTAAGCTAGTCTAGCATAGAAAACAAACCTTGACCTTTTAGCATTCAAATCGACCACATTTGGCCCAAATATTCTACCTGGTTTATGTTCAAACCTGCCAGATCTGGCCTCTCACACTTACCCTACAATGTCATTCTAAAAATAAACAATCACATCATTGATATCTTGAAATTATGAGACAATACAGGATTAAGGTGGCAAGCTGGCAGAAATGTTAGCACACTGGCGAAATGCTTAGCGGTATTTCTTCTGCCGCTACATTCTGAGTTCAAATTCCGCTGAGGTCGACTTAGCCTTTCATCCTTTCGTGGTCGATTAAATAAGTACCAGTTAGGCACTGGGGTCGATGTAATCGAATTAATCCCTTTGTCTGTCCTTGTTTGTCCTCTCTATGTTTAGCCCCTTGTGGGCAATAAAGAAATAACAATATAGGATAAATTTAAAACAATGTGAATGGCACTCATGAAATTGTAATCATGGCCATTACCAGCAGCATGATCCTCGAATTTTGGGCCTCACAGAAGTGATGACTGGTGTTTGAGACCTTTGGTGATCTGGTGTGCTTGTGAAGACTCATCAAGCCAAGTGATGTTGTAGTTATGACCATTGCCAGTGTCATGTAAATGGTACTTGTGGAATCACAGTTGTGGCTGGTGTCATGGAAATGGTACCCATGCCGATGCCATCTGAAAAGCTCCCATTACAATCTTGCAGTGGTTGGCATTAGGAAGGGCATCATGCCATAGAAACCATGCCAAATCAGACTGAAACCTGATGCAGCCCTCTGGCTTCCTAGTTTCAATCAAACCATCTAACCCATGCCAGCATGGAAAGTGGACGTTAAATGATGATGATGATGATGCTGATGATGATGAAGAAATAGGTGTAGGAGTGGCTGTGTGGTAAGTAGCTTGCTTATGAACCACATGGTTCTGGGTTCAGTCCCACTGCGTGGCACCTTGGGCAAGTGTCTTTTACTATAACCTCGGGCTGACCAAAGCCTTGTGAGTGGATTTGGTAGACGGAAACTGAAAGAAGCCCGTCGTATGTATATATATATATATATGTATGTGTGTGTATTTTTGTGTGTCTGTGTTTGTCCCCATAACCTAGCGGTTCAGCAAAAGGGGCTGATAGAATAAGTAATAGACTTACAAAGAATAAGTCCTGGGGTCGATGTGCTTGACTGAAGGCGGTGCTCCAGCATGGCCACAGTCAAATGACTGAAACAAGAGTAAATAAGCATTACATTTGTAGAGTAATCAGGATGCTGAAGGGTGAAACAAAACAAATAAACAACCTCCTCCCCCCTCACACAGATACACTTATACATACTTGATGATGATTTCTGTGTCTTAGATGATAATTATCTTATGTGCAACCTGATTGTTCTGACTTGCCTTCATAAATGCAAAAATGGACCAAGAAATGAAATGAATAGTGAGACATCTGTGCATCACTGGATTTAACAAATAGAAGTTTGTTTCTGACACTTTTGTCACTCTATTGGTTGTCATAGTAGGTTCCAGTGACAAGCATTGCAAGATGACAGGAAATATTTTGACTGCAAGTTCTATCTCAGAGCATCTTTCTCCCAGAAGAGCTGCCTTCCCCACAGCTTTATGAAAATTAACAGGGGTCTTCTCTACCCATAGGAAATCTATTTAACCCATAGTTAGGTCTGCCACATGCATACATACTATGTTTTGTGGCATGGAAGATGCCTTTGGTTTTGTTTCTGTTTTTTTGTAAAAACAATATTTCTTTGAAAATTACCATGCATCTTTCATGATACTAGCTGAGAAGTTGTTGCTGTGATTGTCTTAGGTTTATCTGAAATCAACATTCTTATAAAGCCTGTTATACCATTACTTGATAAATGCAAGTATTTTCTTTACTATAAAACATGTGAAAAATGTTGAATGCTTTATTAAATATAGAGAACTTAGAGAGATTGCATAGATAATTATTTACAAATGCTTGTGTGTGAAAATACATACACAATCCCAGCTTAAACATGTACTGCTACCTACAATAAATTTACTCAAAGGTGTATACAATAACAGTATCAAAAAGCACACTTCTTAGCATATCAATGATTAATAGAAAAGGACAAGGCAGTGAGCTTGCAGAACAGTTAGCACACCAGGCAAAATGCTTAGTGATATTTCATCTGTCTTTTATGTACAGAGTTCAAATTCTGCTGAGGTTGACTTTTGCTTTTCATCCTTTCAAGTTTGATGAAATAAATACCAGTTGAACTCCAGGGTTGATGCAATTGCCTTAGCTCTTCCCCTGAAATTACTGGCCCTGTGCCAAAATTTGAAACTAATATGAATAGAATTATGTGTTTATGAATTTGTTTTGCAAGATTCCTGATGTCAAATCATGCAGTGAAACAGATATTGTTATATATATATCAGGAAGGGCATTTTTCTTTTTATTCCTTGCCAAATAAACACATGTACTATATATTTATTTTTGACTCATTTATTGTTGTTCTTATTTTATTTTATGTCCATTGTCTGGAAAATTTTTTGTCACACATCTGTGACCTCTTCAGCATGTCTTCCATCCCATATCAATATGATAAAATAAGAACAATAATGAATGAATGAAGAATGAATATATAGTGCGTGTGTTTATTTGGCAAGAAAAAAAAAAGCCATCTCGAAATACAACAATAGAATTATAATTACTCAGTAAATAAAAATCTTTTTTTTTTAAAGGCTACTGCAACTACACTGTTATTGCTGCTGTACTGTTTGTTTATTAATGGCAGTGGTATGAAGAACCATGTATAAAAAATTGTGAATGGTTGGCTTCTCATCTCAATAAACAGAAATTTTTTGTTTTTTTTCTCATTTGAATGTGTAGAACTTTGCTCATTCAATATCTGGCCTTCACTGGTGTCACAAGCCATTTTTAGTCCAACAAATTATCTCCCTCATCTCTGGCAGGTGTATCAAGAAGGCATAAATATAATTTTGCATTGAAACTTGATGTAGTGGAGTATTTTGTTGTCTTTTGAGTGAATCTTTATGCCAATAAAACTGCAGCTTGTGGTTCTGTTTTATTTCTTTTATTCTTCTTCTTATGATAATAATAATAATAATGATGATGATGATGATGATGATGATGATGATGATGATGATGATGACCATCATCATCATCATCATCATCATCATCATCATCATCATCATTATTATTATTATTATTAGTCAACTAGTTAATCATTTGACAAGACAACTAACTGATCACTTTGTTAATCATGCGAACCAGTGTGTGTGTGTGTTTGTTATTGGGATAATGACCCTCCTGGGACACAACCAAGTCTGTTCAACATGCATTTTCACATCAAGAATCTTGCAGACTAAATCCAAATGCAAAATATTGTAACACTGTATGTCCATTGTCTGGTGATTTCATTTAACAGGTATAAGCACTCTGCTGGTTTATCTGGTTTTGCCTGCTTGCCTGCTAATTTTGTTTTATGACAGATATTTAGCCTGAGCCCACCTAGCTCTCCTGGGAAATGTGATAGGAGCTGCAGTGGAAAGTCTAAATAATTTTTTTTTGTTTTTGGAGAATTACATTTCCAAAACCAGGATGTACCTTCTATGCACACACAAACATACACACACGTGTGTTTGTGTGTGTATATGTTGTGTATATGTGTGTACAAGGGTGAATAATTGTTGTATGTTCCCATTTAAGCAAAATACTCAATACATAATGTGTAGTTGTATTATTATTATTATTATTATTATGTTTTTTTCTTCTTTCTTCAAATTTTCTTCCGTTTCTCGCTGAGTGTTTTCCATACACCTAGGGCAGTATTACTACTACTACTACTACTACTACTACTACTACTACTACTATCAATATGTGGCAGCTGGTTTCGGTCTGGGTTTTCCATGGTTGGATCGCTGCCATGTACAGTGACATCTGCTTGGCAGTCTGGGTGAATGGTCACCTATCGGAACCATTCAACATCGTGCATTTGGTCCATCAATGGTGCCCACTCTTGTCCCTTTTGTATGTACTAACCCATAAGCCATTACTTTGAAAACTGGAGTTGTTGAGAAGCATCTGGCATGAACTAAGATGTGGGAGTGTAGTGTCAGCATATGCAGACGATGTCACCATCATAGTGTTGGATGATGAGCACATAGACCTGGTCAGCTCTACTGTGAAAGAATACGAGGAAGTAACAGGAGCAAAGATTAATCTTGTAAAGTCGTTGGGCCTGCAGCTTGGCACCTGGAGAGGCAGATACATGCTGACTGACAGCATTGTAGGACATTGGATGGTTGGGCCTGTAAAATTGTTTGAATCAGACCTCCAACTGGTTATGGTCAAACAACTGACAAGCAAATCTGTGGTGTTGAGCAGAATATTTGCTGTAGCCCATCTTTTATACCAAGACAAAACATGTACATGATAACACTTTTAATCAGTTAAGATCAGAAGCCATGAGAGCCACTGCCTGGTAGTGCATCAGGGCATTTATTATGATTATATGTTTGGCTTTTGCTTTGTATTTGTATAAATTGACTCCAAGTCTCATGGAGAACCCTCGAGAGATAACAAGTTAAAAGTTCAAGTTGGTATTATGACTAGGGTACCATATTTTTGGCTTCGCAGGGAGCATTGTTCTAGAGAGTGTCTGTCAAAACAAAAAGGAAATTAAAAGTAATTTGATGATAAGATGGTAGTGTGATCTGAAGATGACAGTTAATGCATTTGCTGTTATGTATATTTAAAAGTACTTTTGATAATGTTCTATGATTAAGATGTTTTTGGAATTACACAGACAATATTTTTCTTAGGATATTAGTAGTTCCCATCAGCACTATTTTTTAAATTTCTTCCATTTTTGGATTTCCTGGTATCTGAGATAGGGAACAATCAACTCCTTTTGCTATCATCCCTAGTGCACTTATGACAACAGACATTGTTCTAGTCTTGAGGTTCCACATTTTGCCAATTTCTATTTCAAGATCTTTATATTTGCTCATTTTTTAGTAGGTCTTGATTGGAAAAGTCATATTGATGAGGAGTCATGATTTTTGTCTGAAATTCTTCAGTATAATATCTGACCTATTTGCATCTATCGTTCTGTCAGTTTGAACAGTAATGTTCCAAAGGAGTGAGATGTGATCATTTTCAAGCACTGAAGGTGATTTGGATTCCCACCAGTTTTTATCATAGGACAGGTCCAGGTCCTTGCTGATTACCCTATGAATATAATGTTCTGTGCTATTGAGATGCCTTTTGAGATACTCTGCGGGTGCAAGAAGGCTGCACATACAGACAATATGATCAATGGTTTCTGCTTGTTGTTTACACACTGTCATTCTTTAATAGGTTGGCCTTGTAGTTTCTTGTAGATAGGCATTGATCTTGGGCTGCTATGATAAACCCTTATTATTATTATTATTATTATTATCATTATTGTTGTTGTTGTTGTTGTTATCATTATTATTATCATTATCATCATCAGCATCATCATTAAGGTGGCGAGCTGGCAGAATCAGTAGCACACTGGGCAAAATGCTAAGCAGTATTTCGCCTGTCACTTTATTCTGAGTTCAAATTCTGCCAAGGTTGACTTTGCCGTTCATCCTTTTTTTGGGGGGGGGGGGGTGATAAATTAAGTACCAGTGAAACACTGGAGCCAATGTAATTGCCTAGCTCCCTCCTCTCAAATTTCAGACCTTGTGCCTTTAGTAAAAAAAATTATTTACATTCTGGGTTCAAATTCTGCTGAGGTTGACTTTGCTTTTCATCCTTTCAAGATCAATAAATTAAGTACCAGTGAAACACTGGAGTCAATGTAATTGACTAGTCCCCACCCCCAAAATTTCAGGCCTTGTGCCTTTAGTAGAAAGAATTATTATTATTACTAGCAGCAGCAGCAGCAGCAATAATGTTTGCTGGTCATTATCATTACTGCTGCTGTTGTTATTGCAATTGTTGCTATTTTATTTTTATTGCTCTTGTAATTTCTATCAGCTTCTTCTGTTTGGAATTGTCATGACAACAAGACAACAGTGGTTAAGTGAAAAACTAATCATGCTTGTGCCAGTAGACATCATTAGCTATGTAATGTAATTCCATGTCCCACTTCTAAGTTCATATAAATGACCACCACACCCCGCTCTGACTTATGGACTGAATGGCAGCTAATCAGAGATCAATGAACAAACTGTAAATAGTTTAGAATAGTTCTTTGAGTGCATTTGCATATATATATATATATATATATATATATATATATATATATATGTGTGTATATATATATGTATATATATATATATATATATATATATATATATATATATATATATGTGTGTATATATATATATATATATATATATGTGTATATATATATGTGTGTATATATATATATATATATATATATATATATATGTATGTATATATTGCTTATTGATATTGAAAAGCAAATCTAGACAAGTATTTAGGCTAAAGTAATTGGTTGTCCTTCACTTAGTAACATTAAACCAAACCATTAAAGTACAAAACAACTTGTCTTGTCAGAAGAAAAGATGGAGAAAGTATTACTGTTCCATAATGGTAACTACAACCATGTGGTTAAGCAGTTCGCTTCAGAACCACATAGTTGAAGCTTCAGTCCCACTGCATGAGAACTGTCAGATGGTGATTGTCTCAAGCTGACAAAAGCCTTGTGAGTGGATTTGGGAGATATAACTGAAAAAAAAAAAAGACCCTTTTTATTCACTCTCCATTTTTTCCCCTCTCAATTCTCTCTGCTGAAGAGTGTAGGCTCAAAACCTCAAAGATTTTTCCATTCTTCCCAATCATTAAACTAACACATTTTGTCCATCTTTATGTTCTGAGTTAAAATTCCGCTGAGGTCAACTTTGCCTTTCATCCTTTTAGGGTCGATAAATTAAGTACCAGTGAAGCACTGGGGTTGATGTAATTGACTAGTCCCTTCCATCAGAATTGCAGGCCTTGTGCCTATTGTCGAAAGGGTTATTATTATCATTATCATTATTATTATTATTATTATTAATATTATTATTATTATTATCATCATCATCATTATTATAATTATTGTTATTGTTATTATTATTATTATTATTATTATTATTGAGTGAGAGAGCAGTGCATGCCAACAAAGTGACACTGGGGTAAAATATACGAAGCCTGATATACCCATCATGACTATCCGTCTGATAAGGGTACACTAAGCACATGCATCACAACCATATGTGCATGACATGGTGATCTCATATCAAGATAAACAGCACATGACCTTGTAGGTGGGGGCCTAGTTAAAATTTTCTTCTGGTCGAGTAACCCATCCCACTCAAAAGGTCCCTAAATAAGGGTTGTTTAAGGATGTTGAACAAAACACCCATGTTTCCAGAGATGAATTATTCAAACTCCAAAGAATCCCTCTCAACACATGGCTACGATGCTCCTCCACTACTTCTGCTCATGATCAGAGATGCACTTATTGTCAGCTACTAAGGGACATGCTCAACTGGTTAAGGTCAAACAACTGACAAGCAAATCTATGGTATTGAGCAGAATATTCGCTGTATCCCATCTTTTATACCAAGACAAAACAACGTACATGATAACACTTCCAATCAGTTAAGATCAGAAGCCACGAAAGCCACTGCCTGGTACTGTATCAGGGCATTTATTTTTATTATTATTATTATTATTATTATTATTATTATTATTATTATTATTATTATATTATTGCTGCTGCTGCTGCTGCAATGAACTTGCAGTATTTCTTCCAACACCATATGTTCTGAATTCAAACTTACTAACCCAAATCCCCTGCTCCAAAATTTGAGTCCTTGTGCCTGTGTTGAATATCATTCATGTTAATTGATTAATTAACTCCTAATTCAAGTTGTCGATATATTAATAGTGTTGTCATTCAGTTTCAAGTCAGACCTGATCAAGTAAACATATATTTGAATATGTGTTCCGTTTTTCAGGCATCTTATATGCTAGACTACATTATCAATATCTTCTGTCTTTTTAAGAGATCTTAGTGAGAAATTAGTCTTCTATTTCTAGGAGGTAGAGTGACCACATATAGTCTCCCAGTTGACACATATGATATCAGAAATCAATTTAAGTGGATTAAATTAAATTCCCTGTTATCTCTCACTAAATTTCTGGTCTTTGTCAATGTTAAAAATCATTATTATTAAATTCCCACCTTTGTTGAGTTATCTGATTCATATTTGATCATTCTCATGTATATACTTGATAATTCTATTATATATATTGTTGATAATTCTGCTTTAGAATGGATTGTTCTGATAAATATTTCCACGGTGTTCAGAATGTCACTTTTAAAGTACTAAAATGGCTTGATGAAATATCTTTCTTGTTATTCTGCTGAATGCCATGCAGCAAGAAAACTGCTGAGACAGCATGACTATATCAGCCAATATGTCCTTCTTTTGTAAGATAATAGGGTGTGTTTTAAAGGCTTCACTAATATTTTTCGCAGGGAAAATGGCCACATGACTTGGCTCATGCAATGTAATGGTTTGGAAGTGAATAAGTTGCGAGCTGGCAGAAACGATAGCATGCCGGACAAAATCTGTAGCTGTATTTCGTCTGCTGTTACGTTCTGAGTTCAAAATCCGCTGAGGTCAACTTTGCCTTTCATCCTTTTGGGGTCGATAAATTAAGTAGCAGTTACGCACTGGGGTCGATGTAATCGACTTAATCTCTTTGTCTGTCCTCTCTGTGTTTAGCCCTTTGTGGGTAGTAAAGAAATATGTTTGGAAGTGAGGTTTTATAATAATAATAACAATAGCACTGGATAATTTCATTTTTTTCCTTGAGTAGCAACTGATTTTCCCTATTTTCTTGCCCTTAGAAAATATGAAAAATGGCTATTTCCTTCAAACTGCTTTTGTTACATCTATTCAAACCCTAAAGAATCCTTCTCAACATGTGGCTATGATGCTGCCCCCACTAATTCTGCTCATGATCAGAGATACACATATTGTCAGTCACTTGGAGACATACTCACCTGGTTAAGGTCAAACAACTGACAAGCAGTTCTGTGGTATTTAGCAGAATATTTGCTATAATGATATTTTTGCTTCAGCAAGTCAGCACTGAATCTGTCTGAAATATAATGGAAAATGGGTTAGCTTCAAAACATTGATGTCCAGGTCAGAAAAGCAAAGTTTGAAAGGAATAATAGTAATTTCCTTTGAGTCTAGATAGAAGCAAATAAAAAATAACACTGATCAAAGACAGGAGTGGCTGTGTGGTAAGTAGCTTGCTAACCAACCACATGGTTCCGGGTTCAGTCCCACTGCGTGGCATCTTGGGCAAGTATCTTCTGCTATAGCCGCGGGCCGACCAATGCCTTGTGAGTGGATTTGGTAGACGGAAACTGAAAGAAGCCTGTCGTATATATGTATATATATATATATATGTGTGTGTATGTGTTTGTGTGTCTGTGTTTGTCCCCCTAGCATTGCTTGACAACTGATGCAATTGTGTTTACGTCCCCGTCACTTAGCGGTTCGGTAAAAGGGACCGATAGAATAAGTACTGGGCTTACAAAGAATAAGTCCCAGGGTTGATTTGCTCGACTAAAGGCTGTGCTCCAGCATGGCCGCAGTCAAATGACTGAAACAAGTAAAAGAGTGTAATAATAATGATGATAATAATAATAATAATAATAATAATAATAATAATAATAATAATAATAATCCGTTCTACTAAAGGCACAAGATCTAAAATGTTTTTTTGTGGGGGACCAGTCAATTACATCGACCCCAGTCTTTCATTGATACTTAATGTTTCAACCCCAAAAGGATGAAAGGCGAAGTCGACCTCAGTGGAATTTGAACTCAGAACGTGAGGATGGTTGGAATGCTGCTAATCATTTTGCCCCTCGTGCTAACAATTCTGCCAGCTTGCCGCCCTAATAATAATGTGTGGTAAGTAGCTTGCTAACCAGCCACATGTTTCAGGGTTCAGTCCCACTGCGTGGCATCTTGGGTGAGTGTCTTCTGTTATAGCCCCAGGCCGACCAATGCCTTGTGAGTGAATTTGGTAGACGGAAACTGAAAGAAGCCTGTCGTATACATGTATATATATATATGTATGTGTGTGTATGTGTTTGTGTGTCTGTGTTTGTCCCCCTAGCATTGCTTGACAACCGATGCTGGTGTGTTTACGTCCCCGTCACTTAGCGGTTTGGCAAAAGAGACTGATAGAATAAGTACTGGGCTTACAAAGAATAAGTCCCAGGTCGAGTGGCTCAACTAAAGGCGGTGCTCCAGCATCGCCGCAGTCAAATGACTGAAACAAATAAAAGAGTAAAGTGTAAAGAGAATAATAATAACAATAATAATAATAATAATAATAATAATAATAATAATAATAATAATAATGATAATAATAATAATAATGATAATAATAATAATGATGATGATGATGATAATAATAATAATAGTAATAATAATAATAATAATAAGAATAATGACGATGGTGATGATGATGATGATGATGATGGTGATGATGATGAGCATATTGTATAAGATTGTTGTATGAATTTTCCATTTTAATTGTTAAGGATACAAAATTCTGAACATTTCATGCTTTATAGTAAATTGTGTATGTGTGTGTGTGTGTATATAAGAAGTTATCTGTATATTTGTATGTGCAGATATGTGCATGTATGCATACATGTATGTGTATGCGATTATCTAGTACTGTTGCAAACCATTTTGTCTATCAGATAAATTCCATATTTCTACACACAATCTTTCGTATGTATAGGTACGGGTCAGTCTGTCTGTTTGTCTGTTTGGATATCTGCATGTGCACGTGTGTGTGTGTGTGTAAAAAGATAAATAGGGAGAGAGATTTATATATACTGATATAAACAGTTATGTGGAATATGTGTGTGTAATGTAGATGAATGTATGTATACATACATACATACATACATACATACATACATACATATATATATATATATATATATATATATATATATATATATTATATATATATCTATATATATATAATATATAATATACATATATATACATATATATATATGTATGTATGTATGTATGTATGTATGTATGTATGTATACATACATTCATCTACATACATGTCTGTACGTAGGTATGCATCTTAGTATATATACTACACACACACACACACACACATATATATATAATATATACATACATACATATATATATATATAATATATATATATATATATATATATATGCTGATCGATGTATATGTGCATGTATGCATGAATCTATGTGTGTGTGTGTGTGTGTATGTATGTATGTATGTATGTATGTGTATATATATATATATATATAAATATATATGCATCTGTGTATATGTGTGTGTGAATATGTGTATATATTATATGTGTGTGTACATATATGTATGTATGTATGTATATATATATATATATATGTGTGTGTGTGTGTGTGTAGTATATATACTAAGATGCATACCTACGTACAGACAGACAAGAACGTTTGTGTCCATGTGTGTGCATGTGTAAGTGTTTGTGTGTGTGTGTTGTGTGTGTGTGTGTGTGTGTGTGTGTGCATGTGTGCTTATTTGTACATTTCATAAATAATTAGGCACTGCAGTTCCAAACTGGTTATCTCTGAGAAGAATCAATCCCTTCAGGAAAGAATCAAAAATTCTATCAAGTATGCATGCAACACATCACATACACATATGTACAGACATATACATATATATATATATATATATATATATATATATATATATATATATATATATATATACATATATATATATACATATATATATATACACATATATATATATACATATATATACATATGCATAGAGAGAGAGAGAGAGAGATACATAAACATACATATACACACACATACATACACATCTGTACTAACAGATGTGCATGATGTGTAGTGATACAAACATACAAGCACACTTATGCGTATGTCTATATATATACACACACCCATATCTGTGTGGGAACATATATTCAGACAAATTTACAGATAAAAATCACTTATGCATACACTCACACACAAAACAGGCTCCTATACATAATACATGCGTGTATAAGATGTAGACATACTTACCAGTATACTGACTAATATGCTAAAAGACATACGCACCCACCCACACATGTATAAGCACATGCACATTCTCACATGCAGAAATAGAAATACATACATACATAAATACATACATACTATACTGTGTATGTATGTATGTGTGTATATATATATATATATATATATATGATATATATATACTTGTATAGCTATACAAATGCATAATTGGCCAGCTCTTATTCATTTGCATTAGCTTCCAGATACACTCATGCACAGAGAGGAATCAATGTATATACATGCAAATACACCCACCCACCCACCCACCCACACCCACACCATCACGTGCACACACACACATACACACATACACACATACACACATACATATGTTTCATTGTATTACCTAAAGATGTATCCATATACCTGAAATGTATATGAACTGCAAGACATATATGGTTATGTTTGTTGGTATGTGTGTGTATTATATATGTGTGCATGCACACACACACACATACATACATACATACATACATACATACATACATACATACATTATATATATATATATATATATATATATATATATATATATATATATAATATACATATATATATATATACATATATACATTTGTTATTTGTGTGTGCATGTGTGTATAATATATACATGTATTGTTATACTTGCTACAAACGTATACATACATTGTCATTCTGACATCTGCTTCTCCATGTAAAGACATGTTGTGTGCATGTGTATCTGCAACTGTACACACACACACACACGCGCGCATGTATACTTATCAGTATATATGTGTATGTATACATACATATATATATATATATATATACGTATACACACACACACACACACGCATGTATACTCATCAGTATATATGTGTATGTACACACACATATATATATATATATATATATGTATACACATACACACACAGACATGCACACACACATATATGTTTCTGTTATTGTTCTCCTACGTACAGTTTTCAGTAGCCAATAAGCCATTTTCACTGTTCATGTTTATTTCCCTGCAGGTCCATCTTGTAGATTATTCTGAGATTTATTTTTAGCCACTTCTGCTCCCCCAACAGAGGAAGACTGTTGATAAAAACTGCAGAACCAGATAACAACGGCAACAACAGCTTCGCTCTCATTATCATTATTGTTTGTTCCCTGCTCCAGCAACCCTCACTTATAATGATGCCATGTTATTTTCATGGAAAATGAAGAAAATATAACCAAAAAAAAAAAACAACAAAAAAACCCCCCTAAATAAATGTATAAGTAAATTGCTGTTGCATCAATGATGATGGTGATGGCCCTGCTTTTGCGGTTGGATGCTGTTGCCGCTGTTGATAATGATAATGATGATGATTTCAATGTTTTGGGGTTTTGGCTGAAATTGCACAGTGCATGAGGCAATATTTTGATTGTTATATGGCATTATTTAGTTTAGTGGGGCTTTTTGTTTTGTATATTTTGCATTCCAATTCTATCTGGCTGACTTTTTTTCCTTCACATTCTCTGAGAGTCCCCTTCCTCGCTCTCTTCCACCACTACCACTATGACCACGATGGTAATGATGACCACTGACACCATCACCATCTCATCTTTTTTCTATCCCTTCTTCTCTTCCTGTCTCCTCTTCATCCTCCAATCTTCTCCCTGTCTTCTTCCACCTGCTCTTCATAATCATCATCATTGTCATTGTCTTTATGCCTGCTTTCCCATGTTGGCATCAGATTGGATGTTTGGATGGATTTTCTCTGGCAGTAATTTACAGCTGGATATGTGTGTATATGTGTGTATTACAGCCATTTTTCCATGTTGGTATAGGTTACATGAAGCAAAATTTTCTTCTCTTGATGCTCCTCCTCTCACCGATCCCCACCTGTGTTTTCATCTTTATCTTTTACCATTTATTTGCTTCAATCATTAACCTGTGGCCATGCTGGGGTACCAAGAATTTTTAGTCAAATACATCAACCCCAGTACTCATTTGCTTTTAACACCTGGTACTTATTCTGTCAGTCTCTTTTGCTGAACGGGTAGTTTATGGGGACATAAACATACCAACACTGGTTGTCAGGCAGTGCTGGGGTAGCAAACATGCACACATACTCACACACACACACACACACATTCTTATATATATATATATATATATATATATGATGTGCTTTTTTCAGTTTCTGTTATCAAATCCACTCACAAGGCTTTGGTCAGCCTGAGGCTATAGAAGACACCTGCGCAAATTGTCATGCAGTGGGACTTAATCCTGAACCATGTGCTTGGGAAGCAAGCTTCTTACCACACAGCCATGCTTAGTATCCATATGTTGAAATTGACACTATGGAACTCTTTTGTTTAGCTTCCCTTGTTCAATGGTTCTAATGAGGACTTAAAGAGCAAACACTCACATACACATATATGTGCATGTACACATGCACATATAATGCATACACACACATACACACCTTAATATACATGCACATCTGAAGTTAAAACACTTGCTCACCCAATTCTATATAGTTACATGTAAGCACACAAAGACAAAGACTAGCACACAAACTGTAATATGCATGAATACGTTAAAGTATAGCTTTTTCTGTCTCACTTGCATGCCCTTACAACATCTGCAGAACCAGGCATACACACTCACATATGTATATGTAATGTACTGATCAAGTCTTTAACTCTATAAATTATAGAATCGATTAGAAAATTTTGAAAAAGAAAATAGGTAAAGAAAATAATGCATTAATGCCAGTGTCTCACTAAACTGAGTTGTATAGAAATAAGAATTTAGTCGCTTTCTCCATAAACAGCCACTTCACCATGCCACCATCAAAAACAACAACAACAACAAAGCTACAATAACAAACTATAATACACAATCTCAGCCAGGAGTAACAAATTTACTTTTAGAAATTTTCTAGGCTGTATAATAGTTGCCAATCTTTTAATATATCCCTCCTGCATTGGTGTAACTTAGACAAGTGTAAGTAGATGTCATACTGTGCAAAGCAATATCAAATAGAATGGCTGTGAAGGTATAGGTAGATACCACATTGAAATAAGTATAGAGAAAGAATTTTCAATAACCATTTCTCATACATATATATATATATATATCTTTGTACCTGTATTTGATATGATAAACACACATATACACACTTGCCCATACCCCCAACACACACACACACACACATATTTATTGATATATAAAATACATATGAACACATATGTGTGTGTGTATGTGCTCATATATGTGCACTCACGCACACACACAGGTGCAGGCATGGCTGTGGTATGAAGTTTGCTTTCCATCCACAAGGTTCTGGGTTCAGTCCCAGTGCATGGCCCCTTGGGCAAGTGCAAGTACTATTGCCTCAGGACATCCAAAGACTTGTGAGTGAATTTGGGAAATGGAAACTGAAAGAAGCCTGTCATATATATGTATGTATGTATGTATATATAATAGTGTATGAAACATACATGAAGAGAAAACTACCATGTTGATTTCTTACATGCTAAAAATGACAGTAGAAGCCTAAAACCGCAAAAAAATATTCGTAGGAGTGGCTGTGTGGTAAGTAGCTTGCTTACGAGCTACATGGTTCTGGGTTCAGTCCAACTGCATGGCACCTTGGGCAAGTGTCTTCTACTATAGCCTCGGGCCAACCAAAGCCATATGAGTGGATTTGATAGACAGAAACTGAAAGAAGCCCGTCGTATATATGTATATGTATATAGAGATATGTATGTGTGTATATATGTTTGTGTTTGGCATTATGCTCTGAGGAGTCACTCTCGATAATGCTGACAAAGGAGTGCATTATAAATAAATTCATTGAACAATTACCCAGATGCCTAAACACAGCTGAACACACATTTACACACTACAGTCCAGACCATACATAACTTGATATATACATGGTGCCCACAACTTTTAATACATATGAACTTCAGGAACCATATTTGAATACCCAATATTTGACATATGATCTTGCCATCTAGATCCATATACATGTATATATACTTGCATGTCTAAGTGTGGACCATGTAAAGTCATATTTTGTCTTTGCTTCCCTAAGTCACCAGATAAATTTGGATAGTGATGTTACATGTTGTTTGAGGATATTTCGGAAGTTCGTAGTGTGATTGCTTTATTGAGTTTTGAAAAAATCAGCTGATGCCCCAATATATACGTAGGGGCCTCCTCAAGTGTTTATAGTGAACTTGTATATGACATTCTCAGTCACACATTGGTTATCCAGAGGGCAAGTGGATCTATCTCTGCATGAGCATAATGGTTTGATTTTGGTGGTTTGTGTACATTGAGCGCTTATGAGAAAGGTAAAAGATATATCTATGTATATACATATACTATACAGTAATCGCTCACCTATTGTGGGTGTTGCATTCCAAAAGACCCTGCAATAGGTGAAAATCTGCAAAGTAGAAAGACTACTGTACTGTATAATGTTTTTTATTATTTTTCTAATTTGTATATATTTTATCCCATTATAAATGCAAAACAACACCACATACTCGCCTCCTGAGTTGTGTTTTCCATATATATATATATATATATATATACAACAGGCTTCTTTCAGTTTCTGTCTACCACTCACAAGGCTTTGGTCAGCCTAAGGCTATAGTAGAAGACACTTACAAGGGTGCCACTGAGTGGGACTGAACCTGCAACCATGTGGTTTTGAAGCAAGCTTTTTACCATACACACACTCCTGTGCCTGTATATATATATATATATATATATATATATATATATATATATATATATATATATGTATATATATATATGTATTATGTATACATGTATGTGTGTGTATATATATATATATATATAATGCATGTATATGTACATATGTATACATGTATATATATATATACACACACGCACATATGTATATATATATATATATATAATATATATATATATATATTATATATATATGTATATATATATATACACACACGCACATATGTGTATATATATATATATATATATATATATATATATACATATACATATATATATGTATGTATATATGCATATTTATATGTATATATGTATGTATATATACATATGTATATATGCATATTTATATGTATATATGTATGCATGTATATATATATGTGTGTATATATGTATGTTTATATATACAGTTGGAATTTACAAAGAAAAACAGATGATGAAGACAGGTATATAAACAACAAACAGGTGTATTAGTTTCACATACATACATATATACATGTGTATGTATGTATATATGTACATATATATGTGTATATATATATATGTATATATGTATGTATATATACATATGTATATATATGTGTGAATATATATATGTATATATCTATGTATATGTTTATGTGTATATATATATATGTATATATATATTTATGTATGTATGTGTGTGTGTATATATATATGTAATCAAAATAAGCACAACTGAATCTCTTGTGTGTGTGTGTGTGTGTGTGTGAGTTGGAGTGATACCATGTAGGGAGTGAGGCAGTGATTCCTCAGCCAATCTGAGAATCTGGAAAACACACTAACTGTCTTTGTTATACAATAACAGAGAATGACAAGTGTCATGCTCTCTTTCATATTTTTGAAATCTTTATTGCAAGGTCACATCTCAAAGTGAATGAAACACAACCATAGCAATTACCTTGTCTAATTTGCTGACAAGTGCCTGTCAGTGACATCTTCGACCATCCAACAACACTTTTTACTCTCAACCATTTTTTTTCCCTCTGTTGTGCATCTGAAAATAGACTTCATTCTTTTTCTTTTGGCATTGCACAGAATTTGTTTCACCTTCTCGTTGCTTACTTTAGTAGAAGTAGTAGTAGTAGTTATAGCAGTGATGATGATGGTGCTGGTAGTAGTGATGGTGGTGGTAGTTGTGGTGATGGTGGTAGTAATTGTAGTGATGGTGGTGGTGGTGATGGTACTAGTGGTAGTATTAGTGTAGGATGTAACTATTGTTGTTGGTGTTGCTGTTGCTACTCTGGTTGTTGATGTTGTTACTGTGATTGTTGTTCAGCCCCAACAGATTTCACTCATGTTAAACATGTTAATCCATCTTTATTCAGACAAAACATATCTAGAACTACATTATCCAATGTGTTCGTTTTTTTCTGTTACCAAATTTATATTGAAATGCACCACCTTTTTTTTTTCAATTAAGTTTGAAATTAATGAAGAATTTGGTAAAATAAATTTGTGCAATGGAACACAAACTAACACAAAGTTTTGAGGGAAAGTTTGTATGAAAACATTAACCCTTTCGTTACTGTATTTATTCTGAGATGCTTTGTGTTTCTTTCAATTATTTTAAACATAACAAAGAATTTAGTAAAATAACTTAGTTATCATTTAGTGTTAGGAACATAAATTGTGACTAAGGTTTGGTGGAAGATTTTAATTCAGAACTTTTGAAAACAAGACGTTTGTATTACAGGGCCAGAGCAGGTTTCAGCCGGGCTGGTAACAAAAGGGTTAAAGGCAGTCTCAGGCAGGTTTGGTAGCAAAAGGGTTAACCCATTAACATTTAAACCAGCCATATCTGGCTATAATGTTCTACTTGTTTTATGTTCAAACTGGCCAAATACAATCTCTCACACTTACCCTACAATGTCATACTAAAAGTAAACAATCCATTAATCAAAATCTCAAAGCTTCAAGATAATGCATGATTAAATCTAAACAATGTGAGCACTAGTGTAGCTAGGGTGTGTGCTGTCCAGCTTGGCTCTTCAGTTTGCTGCCCCTGGGCCCCCACAAAAAGTACATATTGCTGACAGCAGACCCAAAAGTGGTGCTGTCTAGGGTGGACTGCCCCTCTCCTTGTGCCAGTGAATGTAAGTAAATAAGTATTACATTTGACAAACTAATCTGAGTGCTAAAGAGTTAAAGATGCTATCGTCTGATAGGAGGGAAATTTGGCTGTCATTGTTAGCCAATCAAGTGACCGCATGAAGACTCCTCATTTGCCTTGTTTGCATATGAGCATTGTTGTTAGTGTTTGGTCAGCCTGTTTTTCAAGCATAATGTGTCTAGGACTACATTAACTAATGTGTTTTCAATTTTATAGCTGGTGATGTCAAAGATATAGTCTCAATTTAACTATTACTTCTAGTAGGCTTAGATTTTCAGTATAATGCTTACTCCTCTACAATTACATGACCCAGTGTAGAAGTCTATACATGTGCACTTTCCTTGTTAGAAATAACAGACAAATTTCTTGAATCAGATCCTACTGACATTAGAAAAAAAAAGTGCCGAGCTGGCAGAAACATTAGCATACCGGGCGAAATGCTTAGTGGTATTTCATTTGTCTTTACGTTCTGAGTTCAAATTCTGCCGAGGTTGGCTTTGCCTTTCATCCTTTTATAAGCGTAGGAATGGCTGTGTGGTAAGTAGCTTGCTTACGAACCACATGGTTCTGGGTTCAGTCCCACTGCATGGCACCTTGGGCAAGTGTCTTCTACTAGACCATTGGGCCAACCAAAGCCTTGTGAGTGGATTTGGTAGACGGAAACTGAAAGAAGCCTGTCGTATATATGTATATATGTATGCATGTGTATATGTTTGTGTGTCTGTGTTTGTCCCCTCAACATCGCTTAACAACCGATGCTGGTGTTTTTACGTCCCCATAATGTAGCAGTTCAGCAAAAGAGACTGATAGAATAAGTACTAGGCTTACAAAGAATAAATCCTGGAGTTGATGTGCTTGACTAAAGGTGGTGCTCTAGCATGGCGACAATCACATGACTGAAACAAGTAAAAGAGTATTGTATAATGTAATCCAACATAGACTATATCTAAAAAGACAGTTAGACTGTTTTATTCAATCATGGGTCTGCATAAACACAGCTGACCTGGGGCTAAACACCAACACCAACAACAACAATAACCTTGGTACATTTTTCAAGGTGAAGCATGGTCAATGTTATCGACTGCTGTAACTGACTAGTACTTGTTTTATTAAATTTGAAAGATAAAAGGAAAAGTTGTTCCTGGCTGCATTTGAACTCAGAATGTAAAGAGATGTAACTAAATACTGCAAACTGTATTGCTTCTCCTTGTGCCATCAGGTCAATGAGTGACTCCACCAGCAGCAGCAGCATTTAGCATCTACTTTCCATGCTGGCATGGCTTAGATGGTTAACTGAAATTGATAAAGCTGGAGGGCTACACCAGATTCCAATCTGATTTGGCATGGTTTCTATGGTTGAATGTCCTTCCTAATGCTAACCACTCCAAGACTGTAGTGTGTGCTTTCTATGTGTCACTGGCATGGATGCCAGTTACATGACACCAGCATCAACTATGACTACAATTTCACTTGGCTTGATGGGTCTTCTCAAGCATGCCATATTGCCAAAGGTCTTGGTCACATTCTATTGCCCCCATGAGGCCCAACATTCAAAGATCATGCTTCACTACCTCATTCCATGTCTTCCTGAGTTTACCCCCTTCCACAGGTTCTCTCCATAGTTAGAGATCAGCATAACACAGTTGTCTTTGTCCATACACATCACATGACTATACCACCATTATTTTTGTTCATATTAATATGATAATTGTTTTGTCACCATTAGCAGCAACTACCTTTCTCCCATTGTCAGCTGTTTTGGGAGTCCAGACCTTCTGCATCCCATTATTATATTATCCATACCCAGCTAAGGTCAAGAACATACTGTTTCATTACAATGATGTGCAGAAGGTCTCTACCTGAAGATGTCTTGTTATGTATGTGCAATTCTTTTAAATGCATGTTGTATTTTTAAATTTTGTTCAAAATGATATCTAAGTCTGTGGTTTCATCCACGAGATTTATGCTATAAACAATGATTTGAAGCATATTGTAAAGGAGAAGTTAGGAGCCCTTTGTCTCTGAGTAGTTATTCTTTTTTTTATTTATTTGTTTCAGTCATTTGACTGTGGCCATGCTGGAGCACTGCCTTTAATTGAGCAAATCGACTCAGGACTTATTCTTTGTAAGCCTAGTACTTCTTCTATCAGTCTCTTTTGCTGAACCGCTAAGTTATGGGGATGTAAACACACCAGCATCAGTTGTCAGGCGATGTTGGCAGGGGACAAACACAGACACACAAACATATACACATGCATACACACACACATATGTACGGGCTTCTTTCAGTTTCTGTGTACCAAATCCACCCACAAGGCTTTGATCAGCCTGAGGTTATAGTAGAAGACACTGGCCCAAGGTAGCCCAAGTAGGACTGAACCCAGAACCATGTGATTGGTAAGCCAGCTACTAACCACACAACCACTCTTGTCAGTTTAACTTTGGTATTTTGCCTGAACCATTGACACCCCAACTCATTCATCATCAGTATTTTTACCATTCTGTACAAGGTCACATACTTCTGGAGAGAGTATTGTTGATAAGGTTTATCATGATATTTGACTGGTACTTTATTTTATCAATTCAGAATGGATGAAAGGCCAAGTTGGCCTTAGAAGAATTTGAACTTAGAATTTAAAGAGATATAACTAAATATTGCAAGACACTCTGTGGATTTTACCAATCCATTATCCATTGCAATTATTATGTCATTGATCCTAAAAGTTGTCATTTGAACTCTGCTGTTGGTCATTACCTTAACCAACCTAGGTTTCATGAGCACTTCATGTCTGAATGGTTAGTATTATGAAGAACAATAATTATGCAAATGTCTAAATTTGCAATTCCATCTAACATCGATAAAAAGAATCTTGAAAAATAAAAACAAAGAAGTAGAATTACAAAATGAAATGAGATGTTTAAGGAAAGAAAAACCGAAGGGAAAAATATAGCAACGCCAAAGCTATTAAAAAATTTCCTTATAGAAATAAAAAAAAGAGATAGCTGGAAAATTCTGTTTCTGAAAGGAAATTCTTAATCAAAGTTCCTTCAGTCACATTGAAAATTTCATGATTTGCAACTTATAATGATAAAATGTTCATATTTTTATTCAAATTGACAATGGATCTGTGTTAGAGGATATCGTTCATAGAACATTACTTTGGGGATTGGCATGTGTGCTCAATACTAAATGTAAAGTTGTAAAAACTGAAAGCTTGTACTAATCGTTATATGATTGCCAAAAATTCTATCAATAAACCAACATAATGACTGCCACTCCAGTGACAGTGAACAGGAAACACAACCCATCAAATCACTTGCTAAATTGGATCATGAAAGGTGGAGAAAAAGGAAAGAAAACCAGGTAATGGCGATGGGATTTCAAGTATCGGAACTCGACAACAAGTATGTTCAGCTGAGGATGACTAGTTTAATATGGTCATTGAATATTCAGTCATAGTTGGGAAGGTGCAGCTCTCCAGCTTGCCAGCTCCTGTCAAACTGTCCAACCCATGCCAGCATGGAAGAGAGGGGTTAAGTAATAATGATGACAATGACAATGTTGATGACAGTGCATGGCTTATGGGTACAAATATGGCTGAGTGGTTAAAATGTTTAGTTTGTAAGTACTTATTTATGGTGAAGGCGCATGGCTCAGTGGTTAGAGCATTGAGCTTACGATCATGAGGTTGTGAGCTCGAATCCCGGACTGGACTGTGTGTTGTGCTCTTGAGCAAGACACTTTATTTCACGTTGCTCCAGTCCACTCAGCTGTAGAAATGAGTTGTGACATCACAGGTGCCAAGCTGTATCGGCCCTTGCCTTTACCTTGGATAACACTGGTGGCGTGGAGAGGGGAGGCCAGTATGCATGGGCAACTGCTGGTCTTCCATAAATAACCTTGCCCGGACTTGCGCCTGGTGGGGGGTAACTTTCTTGGTGCAATCCTATGGTCTGTGTCATGACCGAAGGGGGTCTCAGAATTTATGGTATTTCTGGTGACAACCCAGTGGTGTGGCACCTTTTGCAAATGTCTTACCATTGCTTCAGTCTGAACAAAGTCTTTGAAGTGAAATTTGGTGAGTGGCAACTATGCGAGCCCATTGAAGGGACTGTCCCTGATGGTGGGTAATATACTTAATCTGTCATCCAGTTAAGTGAAGGCACATGGCTTAGTGGTTAGGGTATTCATCTCATAATCAATAAGTTGTGAGTTCCATTCCTGGTGACATATTGTGTCCTTGAGCATGACATTTTATCTCACGTTGCTCCAGTCCACTCAGCTGGCAAAAATGAGTTGTACCTATAATTAAAAATGACCAGCCTTGTCACATTCTGTGTCATACTGAATCTCCCTGTTAAGGGTACACGTGTCTGTGGAGTGCTCAACCACTTGCATGTTAATTTCATGAGCAGGCTGTTCTGTTGATTGGATCAACTGAAACCTTTGTTGTTGTAACTGACGGAGCGCCATGCAGTTAAACACCCTGAACTAGTCTTTGCATGTGTTTAGTTGAGTCCATTTTGATGCAATCATTCAGAACTTGTCTTTGGGCCAAGGATACCTTCCTTCATTACTCCTGCTAGTCACAGAGGCCTTAAAAAAGAATCATTTCTGCAGCCCCTCTTCTCCTCTAATTAAAATTAAAATTTATCAAAAACATATCATCGTATTTGCTTCTTGAAGCAGAATGTCAAAGGATGATGTATTTCATTGTAGTAAAGAGCTGGTGCACTATAGAATTGTCAAGCATTTCATTTCATTAGCTTGCTGTATTAGAATAAATTAGGTTGTAAATGAGGCTTGAAATCTTTTTGAAAGAGGGCTATTTTAAGCAGATACAATGAAAAATTTCACAGTAGTGAATGAACAATGACAACAACAATAGCTGACAACAGTGATAATTTATGGTTGAATAGTTGATATTTGGAAAGTTATCAAGCCATTAATTTTCAGCTACAAGAAATGATGCAAATATCCAAATTTGCAAACCCATCCAATTTCTGTCAACGAGAAAACAAACAAAAATTGGTTTGAAAAAAAAAAAAAAAAAGAGAGAGAAAAGAAAAGAGGATACAAGAAGTCATAAAGTTTTAAAATGTAAATTTAGCAAGTGATTTGATGGGCTGTGTTTCCTGTTCACTGTCACTGAAGTGGCAGTCATTATGCGGTTTATTGATGGAATTTTTGGCAATTTCAGAGCAATTACTGCAAGAGTTTGGAATTTTTACAACTTTGTATTGAGCACATAGGCCAATCCCAAAAGTAATGCCCTGTGAATGATATCCTATGACATTTCCAGCTTATTTAACACAAATCCATTGTCAGTTTGAATATAAATACAGACATTTTATGATTATAAGTTGCAAATCATAAAATTTCAACATGGCTGATGAAACTTTGATTATGAGTTCCCTTTTAGAAATAGAATTTTCTAGCTTCACCCTTTGTCTGTTAGGAAATTATTTATAGCTTTAGGGTTACTGAATATTTTTCTCTTCTGTTCTTTTTCTCTTAAACATTTTATTTGATATTATTTTCTTCTTTATTTAATTTTATTTTTTATTTTCATGTTTCAACATTCCTTTTTCAGTGTAATCAATGGTTAGATAGAATTGCAAATTTAGACATTTGCATAATTATTGCCCTTCTTGATACTAACCATTCAAACATGAAGTGCTCACGAAACCTTAGTTGGCTGCAATAACGAGCAATAGCATTCTTTAGAATCAAAACCTTTAGAATCAATAAACTATCACATTTGATATGATGACTGTGGTGGATAATGGATTAACCAAATCTGCTATGTGTCAAACAAAATATCTTGCAGTATTTTGTTATTTCTCTTTACATTCTCAGTTCAAATCCTGCTGAGGTCAAATTTGCCTTCCATTTGGGATTGATAAAAAAACTACCATTCAATTTTTGTGGTTAATCTAAACAGCTATATTCTCCTCCAGAATGCATGGCCTTAACTACCCCCATATTTTTAAGGGTGTGCCTGTGACTATATTATTTATTCAACATGTATCTTTATTTCAGATATTGGGTTGTGATTTGAATATTCAGCTGCTATTTTTAGTAAAGGCTAAGGAAAGGTTGTTGAACTAGAGATGTGTACTATTCCAGCCAAGACCATTTCAACTTTTTCCTATGTGACTGGAGTCCAGGATCACATTAGTTAACATGTCCTTTTACAAGGTAGTTGCAAAGAGGTTTTGCCATTAATTATAGCTGGCTGAACGACCATGTAGAGACTCCCTCATTGGCTTTAATTGTACGAGTTGTTGCTAAAGGAGGTGGACAGTAGAATTGATAGCACACAGGACAAAATACCCTTGTGGGTATTTAGTTATAGCCTCTTTGTGTTCTGGATGCAAATTCTGCCAAGATTAACTTTGCATTGCATCCTTCTAAGGTTAATAAAATAAGTACTTTAATTGGCTGTAGTGGAGGGTGCCCCTCTAGTGGAATATGACATTCAATTCCATGAATTTTGTTTTTTCATAATCAGTTCTGCATATCAGTGATCATACATAATCAGTAAAGAATCATGAATCTTGGAGTTGTAACTGAGAGTGATTCCAGTACTAAATTAAACAATACTCTGTACTTTGGTGTTGAGTACTTTTAACTTAAGTTTATAAATTCAGATGTATGTATATGCAAGTGTATGTGTAAGTGTGTGTATGCATGTATGTATGTAAATACATACAAATGTATATGTGGCCCAAAAGGTTTTTATATCAAACAGCTGTCATCTAGGATGGTTGTTCCTCTCTTGGATCCATGTTGGGAAGGCCTTCATTCTCCTATGTATCTTCTGCATTTAGTAATCTTTCATGTATCACTAAGTGCAAGTGTGCCATTACCTGTCCATGCATACTACCATCCCCCATCATCCTCACCAACACTCAACATCCTGATTTTCTCTGATAGACTGTTTTGCAATTCAGGACACCTTATGTCTCTGGTCCACACACTACAGAAACTTGGCACACCTCTTATTTTATGTTTCTTCCCTTTCAAAATAATCCTGTTGCTTAGCTAGGTGGTATAATTCTCTGCTACATTCATCTTCCCAACCCATCAAAACCTGTCCCTTTGTTTCCATGGCTCTGCCTACACCATTTTTCCTCTGCCACATCACCCTTGGTCTAATTGGATTTTGGCACCAGCCACAGATTTGGTCTGTAGCCCTCAATGGGTTGTTTGGTAGAGACTTCGAGTTGTCCTTCATATTATATGTCTCTATCTCTTTCTCCTCATCAAATGCTTCAACTTGTACCTTGAGTACTTTACTCTCCTCCCCTCTCTCTCTCTCTTTCTCAACTCTAAAACGTGAGGGCTAAGGGAAAATGAAAGTGTCACTCTCTAGTTTGCCAATGATCACCATGCTGTTAGGTAACTGAATAGAGTAAATTTGCAATCTATAAATCTCTTTGAATGACCAGTCACTTATCGGGAAAAGCCTTGAAATCAATGTTATCATCTGGGGACTATCTCTGACCCAGTGATAATAGAAAGACTCAAAAGAGGTTTGCAACCAAGTAACTTTACTCAAAATAACACTTTACAATTGAATCAGTGGAGGCAAAGATGCCTCTCATTTACTTGACAATTTATGCATCACTCTTATGCTGTTGTACCATTGAATTGCAAATAATACTCATCTTGTATCCTTGGGGGACTCTACAACTTCCAAGACTATAATTGTATTAATCTTGGCTTAGGAAAAATGACTAAATTGTTGGGGGTTAAGACCCCATTAAGCGGTCTTACTAACCTCCTAAGGAGTTGAAATTTTTGGAATATTACTTCATTTGTGTCTAATATCTATGGTTAAAATTTCATCCACAGCAAAAATATATGAATTTTCATGAGGGTTATCACCTTATTTGGAATGTTACACACCCTCTTTTTCCAATTTTAAACTGAGCATCAACCTAATACATTCTCAGTGTATGTCCTATTGCTGTTTTGTTTTTATTTCTATCTTTTGATTTACCTATATGTATATATCTATATACATATAGATATGCTGTTATGTCCTGTTATTATTGTATTTGTATTTGTGTAACGTCCGTTTTTTACCATCCTTGTTTTTGTATACATTTGCTGCTTTCTTCCAAGGAATCTAATGCGCTTAGCTTAGTTTTTCCTTGGGGCTGGCCAGATTGGAGCAGTCTCAAGTATAATCAGCTGAAATTGTAAGGATAATCTGGTGCTTGACTGAGAAAAGAACACTTTGAATGACTCGTCTTTGTTTTCTTTCTATCGTCTATCTGGATGTTTTCCTTGTCCTGTTTTTGTATCACCTAACTGTATGGATGTTTTGTGTTCTTGTCTCATTTTGTATTTTTATATATCTATATATCTATATATTAGGCACAGGCAAGGCTGTGTTGTAAGAAGCTTGCTTTCCAACCACATGGGCCCAGGTTCAGTCCCACTTCATGTCACCTTGGGCAAGTGTCTTCTACTATAGCATTGGGTCAACCAAAGCTTTGTGAATGGATTTGGTAGTTGGAAACTGAAAAAAGCCTATTGTTTATATATATATATGTATATATTTGTGTCTGTGTTTGTCCTCCCACCATTGCTTGACAACTGATGTCGGTGTGTTTATGTCCCTGTAAAGTAGCTGCTCGGCAAAATAGAACGATACAATAAGTACTAGACTTATAAAGAATAAGTTCTGGTGTCGATTTCTTTGACTAAAAAATCCTTAAAGGTAATGCTCCAACATGGCCACTGTCAAATGACTGAAATAGGTAAAAGAATATATATATAAGAAAACATTTGCTTTAGGAGCTGTGCTCTGGGATTGAACCAAGATCCATGTCATTGTGAAGCAAACATTTTAACGGCATGGCCGTGCCTGAACCCAACAATGAAAGAATGAACAAGTAAATAAGTAAACAATCATGACATCAACTGCAGCAGCAGCCATAACAACAACAACAACAACAACAACCTAAACAGCTGCAGTAACAACAACAACAACAACAACTACAGCAACAACCAACTTCTGAAAAATCTAGTGTCAGTATATGTCACTTTGATTTATGGCAGAAATTTGTCCAAAATATAACATTAGGAAAAGAAAAATTGAATGAAGTACATTGTCAGTTCAGTTGTTGAAAATTTAGGGTATATGTCATCACAGTGACTTATTTGAACTTTGTGTGACTTCTGTTTAAATCACTTCTAATGGTACAGAAAAGGAGAAGAAAATCGTTTTTTTTTGCTTTTTCTTTTCTTTTTTGTTTTGTTTAAAAAAAAAAAATTCTGATTAATATTTACTGAAGGTTTGCTACTCACCAAAGTTGACAGTTTAATGCTTTTTCTAAAAGGCTCATGTAGTCACATCTAACATAATAAAATATCTGGTGTGTCAGTATGTTTTTGATGGTTGTTTTTAGGTCTGTGTTTGTGTGTGGTGGTAGGTTTTAACGTAGGTGGTGAGGAGGACAGTGTAGCACACTACTTTCACAGTGAATAAGGGAGATAATTTATATGAGCATTGAAATAAATATAATACTAAAAGAAAAAAAAAACAAAAATAAAACAAAACTAAAAGAATTTATAAGAAAGCTTTATTGAATGTGAACAGTTTTCTTGCTGTAACTTGAACATTTTCCAAGAGACAGGAAAAGAAATTTTGTAATAATATATCTGTAGGAAAAAAATAATCTATCTAAAAGAATTTAAAGTTGAAAATGAATTTTAAAACAGAAAATGACTTAAAATTAAAAGACATACGATAATTTCTTTTCGACATTGGCTGGTCTGTTAGACAGTGATGTCTCTCAAATAACGTTAAAACTGGATTATTGTTCTGAAGGTGGTAATTTTCTTAATTTTCTTTGTTAGCTCTTATCATGGAAATGTGATAAACTATTTTTCTTTAAATCACCTGAGCGAATTTTATTAATTCCATAGCTTCGTATTTACTTCTTTTTTTACGTGTTAATGAAAATGCAAATGTCAGAAAACCTGAAGCTAGCATGAGTAATTGTAGGTAAAAACCTGCATGGAATGAAAAAAAAAACTAGCTGATTTATAGATGACACTGCTATATATATATATATATATATATATAGGTAAACAGTAAAAATAATTACAGACATGGACAAGAACATGAAACACCACAGAGACGACACAAGAACACAGGACGGGACATTCGAAGCCCTCAGTCATCAGTCAAGAACCAGATCATCTTAGCAATTTCGGCTGATTAATCTTGAGATGCTCCAATATGGCCAGCCCGCCAAGGGAAATCTAAGCCAAGCGCATTAGATCCCCTGGAAGAAAGCTTCGAATGTATACAACGAAAGGACGGAAAACGAACGAGTACACAAACAAAATACAGAATACGTGACACCAATAAGAATACAAAACGTAAAAACAATAACGGTAAAAATAAAAAATAAAAAATAAACAACAAAACAAAACCAGGACGTAGGACAAGGGTCTTTCGACAGGACGAGTTTGAGTATGGGGCTGGCTTGTGAAGTTGTGCCTATATATATATATATATATATATATATATATATATATGTATATGCGTGTATATGTGTATATATGTGTGTGTGTGTGTGTATGTGTATATGCGTGTATGTATATATATATATGAGTATATATATAGGCGCAGGAGTGGCTGTGTGGTAAGTAGCTTGCTTACCAACTACATGGTTCCGGGTTCAGTCCCACTGCATGGCACCTTGGGCAAGTGTCTTTTACTATAGCCTCGGGCTGACCAAAGCCTTGTGAGTGGATTTGGTAGACGGAAACTGAAAGAAGCCTGTCATATATATGTATATATATATATGCGTGTGTGTGTTTGTGTGTCTGTGTTTTTCCCCCCTCGCATTGCTTGACAACCGATGCTGGTGTGTTTATGTTCCCGTTACTTAGCGGTTCGGCAAAAGAGACCGATAGAATATGTACTGGGATTACAAAAGAATAAGTCCCGGGGTCGAGTTGCTCGATTAAAGGCGGTGCTCCAGCATGGCCACAGTCAAATGACTGAAACAAGTAAACGAGTAAAAGAGTACTTCTCCAGATTTATGTATTTCTACAAATGACACACACACACACACACACACACACACACACACACATGTAGTTGATGGCTCAACAAATGGCCAGCTTTACCCAGATATCAAAGGGGATGCAGTTGAACAACATTTTTTGTGCTTGACACAAAAAATTGTCCAGCAGCTAACCTAGCTACAAACACAAGCCTGGAACTAAACCCACCACTACACAAGGCTGCCGCTGATAGCAGATACAGGATGGCCACCAATAACACCAACACAGATGTCATAAAAATATTTCTATTAATTTGCTAGAGAGGTTACAGGCCAACAGGTTTAGGGTAATCCCATAGACTGGCTTTATCTGTCTTTAATCTATGTACTGTAAATATATATATATATGGATATCTGGATATCCTTGTTGCTTATTTTGATTATAATCACCCCATTTTGAATTATATGGATAATACCATACTAAATTCTGGTGCCTTTAACTCAAGTACCATATTCAACTGAATCTAAATTTTTACTGAACTTATATATATATAATGCAAAGATGGGACAAGAACGCAAAACATCCAAACAGTTAGGTGAAACAAAAAAAAGGAAAACAAAATATCTAGAGATGATACAAGGAAAACAAAGGACAGATCATTCGGAGTTTTCAATCCTCAGTCAAGTTCCAGATTATCTTTGCAATTTCAGCTGGTTATACTCGAGATTGCTCCAATCTGGCCAGCCCCAGGGAAAAATAAGCTAAGAACATTACATTCCTTGGAAGAATGCAGCGAAAGTATATAAAACAAAGATGGAATAAAAAAACAGAAGTGTTACACAAATCTAGACAACAGGACATAACAACAGGTGTCTTTCGACTAAGGATGAATTAAATTAAGCTGGCGTGTATACACACACACACACACACACACACACACACACACACACACACACATATATATATATATATATATATATGCATACATACATACGTATATATATATATATCATCATCATTTAACGTCCATTTTCCATGTTGGCATTGGTTGGACAGTTTGAGTGAAAACTGGTGAGCTGCACCAGGTTCCGTCTGATTTGATATGGTTTCTATGGCTGGATGCCCTTCTTAATGCCAACCACTCCAAGAGTGTAGTGGATGCATTTTATGTGCCACCAGCACAGGTGTCAGTTACATAACACTGGTATCAGCCACAACTATGACTTCACTTGGCTTGACAGTTTTTCTCAAGCTTGGTATATTACTGAAGAAAGGTTTCAGTCGCATGTCACTGTCTCTGTGAGGCCCAACATTTCAATGGTGCTTTTTACATGCCTATATATATATATTTCTTTGCTACTCACAAGGGGCCAAACACAGAGGGGACAAACAAGGACAGACAAAGGGATTAAGTTGATTACATCGATCCCAGTGCATAACTGGTACTTAATTTATCAACACCGAAAGGATGAAAGGCAAAGTCGACCTCGGTGGAATTTGAACTCAGAACATAACGGCAGACGAAATACGGCTAAACATTTCGCCCGGCATGCTAACGTTTCTGCCAGCTCACCACCCTTTTATATATACATGCATGCAATCATGCATACACACACAGGCACCCCCCCCCCACACACACACAGACACACACACAGATTTTTCGAAAATAAAATCTTACTCCTCCCTGCTATTTTAGCTTTGAAAAAAAAAATATAGATGCTATAGCAGACTTGGTCTGTCATATGATGTTTCAATTAATTCTTGCTTATTTTGACTGCATAAGGTAAGACCATTTTAAGGACACCTTATTGCCGAAAGGCATTATATAGTTCACCATAATAAAAGCAAAGTTCTTGCAGTGAGAAGTCTATTAACTGGAATCAATCCAGAAAGTTGCTGGAAGAGAAAAATCAATATTTATGTGTATACCGTTGTAATACTTCGCATGTGCAACCAAACTGATGTTTAAAAAAAGTATAATAAAAGCTGCAATATTTATTAAAGGACAAAGTGTTTGTGTTTATTGTGGAGGGTGGAGGGTAATGTTGTAGCGTCAGCTTCTATAATCTCATGGTTTTACCCTTACAACCCCACAAAATCTATTGGCTTATACAAGTTTCTTTACCTCCATTTTCTTGTTTTTTGTTTTTGTTTTTGTTTTTGTTTTTGGTTTGTTTTCCGTACTCATTTTTTTTTTTTTTTATTCTTCTGTTTGGAAATGTAAGAAAAGGTGAGTGTGAGAATATAAAGAAGAGGAAGAAGATAAAGAACACAATGAGAAGAATCAGACAATTAGAAGAAAAAGAAAAAAAAAAGAAAAATAACAGTACAGTTTAGAGGAGGGAAGGAAGATAATAATAATAATAATAATAATAATAATAATAATAATATTAACGAATAATATATGAGAGGAAATATGAAGAAAGACAGTAACGATGTACTGTACATAAGGAGAAGAAATAAAAGAGAAAGAAGAAGAAGAAGAAAAAGAAGAAGAAGAAGAAGAAGAAGAAGAAGAAGAAGAAGAAGAGAAGAAGAAGAAGAAGAAGAAGAAGAAGGAGAAGAAGAAGAAGAAGAAAAAGAAGAAGGAGAAGAAGAAGAAATACATGCGAAGGTTATTAATTCTCCCAACATTAACTTTACGCTTTTCCACTTGTATGTGTCTCTATGGCAACATCTATTTAGTAATATCTTCTGTATGGTATGACAGGCTGTGGCCTCTGTATTGACACATATGTTGAGTGATTTTTTTTTTTTTTTGAGAAATGGAGAATTGTATTATTATAATATGACTTGATGTAATTGTAGTTTATATTTGTGTTTTGTAGCTGCTTTTCTTACCTTTGGTCAACTCTCCTGAAGCATTTGTGTTGTTTCTTTTGTGCTACATTTCAGCTCTGACATGCTGATTTGCATTATGTATGCTATGTTAAGATGACAGGCCAACCAGGGTGCTTCTACATGGTCCAGTCACACTCAGCTTGCTAGAAATAGTAACCAGATCTCTTTCAAGTTAGTGCCTGCATACTGGCTTAAAAAAAAAAAGGAAAGCATAGATTAGATAATGTAGTTCATCTACATAACTGTGAAAAGAAGTTCTGGTCAAGGATGGAATATCTTTCAGTCATAAATAGGTTTGGTCAAGGTTCAAGTGACTGGTGGCTAAACAGCTAGGAAAACAACAACAGCAGTCTTCAGCAATGCTTCTGTAATCCAAAGAATTAAAAGACACATACACTCCTACATAGCAGGCTAAGTGAATTTATGTCACTGTCATTGATATCATCATCATCATCATCATCACCACCACTGCCACTACTGCCACCACCATCACCATCATAAATCATCATCATTTTAATGTTCACCTTTTCATGCTTACATGGGTTTGTTCCTTCTCGAGCCATGCCTGGCTCATAAGGCCAGTTTCCTGGTTTCCTTGGCGTATAGGTTCCCCACCTGGATGGGACACTAGTCCATCGCAGGTGAGCTGCAAGATGCAGGAGGAAAGTGTGAGAGAAAGTTTTGGCGAAAGAGGCAGCAGAAGTTCGCCATTACCCTCTGCTGGAGCCGCGTGGAGCTTAGGTGTTTTGCTCATAAACACACACATCACCTGGTCTGAGATTCAAACCCATGACCCCTCGACTGCGAGTCCACTGCTTAAACCACTAGGCCATGTGCTTACATGGGGGTCACAGATGAAATTCTTAAAGACAAAGTCCTGCAATTGAATGCTTTCCTTGTCATCAATTCTCACCTGTTTCTCATAGGTGAGGTAATATATCTTCTAGTCTTTTGAATACAAACAGATCAATGACGGGATGTATTTTCATAGAAGACTGCAGCTAAACAGCACCATTTTACTATGAATGGTGACCTCATTTCAGAGCACAATGTCAAAATAAAGTGCTACAGAGACAAACACACATATACATATATGTATGCACATAAGCACACACACACACACACACACACACACACACACACACACACACACACACACACGCATACACATGTTGAGCTTCTTTCAGTTTCTGTCTACCAAATTCACTCTCACAAAGTTTGGTTGGTTTGTGGCTATTGTAAAAAGTATTTATCTGAAGTGCAGTGTAATGAGATTGAACCTGAAACCATGTAGTTCCAAAGTGAATTTCTTAATTACACAACCATATTAAAGCTGAGCCCCATCTTCAAGTGGTATGCTCTTTTCACCGGCTCTTTATACATCTCTGATAATGTTACACATCATGAATGAATCATGAATAAGGCAGTGAGCTGGCAGAATCGTTAGCACGCTGGCGAAATGCTTTGCGGTATTTCGCCTGCCGTTACGTTCTGAGTTCAAATTCTGCCGAGGTCGACTTTGCCTTTCATCCTTTCGGGGTTGATTAAATAAGTACCAGTTACACACTGGGGTCGATATAATCAACTTAATCTGTTTGTCTGTACTTGTTTGTCCCTTCTGTGTTTAGCCCCTTATAGGTAGTAAAGAAATAGGTATGCTCTTTTCACTGACTCTTTATACACCTCTGATAATATTATACATCATGAATGAATCGTGAATTTCTTAATTACACAACCATATTAAAACTGAGCACCATCTTCAAGTGGTATACTCATTTCATCGACCCTTTATACATCTCTGATAATATTATACATCATGAATGCTGTTTAGGCTCTAGAAATATGCAAGATGCATAAAATATTTGCATTTATCCTTGGAATGAATGGTTTAGTGTTCGAACTAATACTTATTTCTTACACATATCAGAAAAGGAAGAAACAAGCTAAACCACCATGTGTCCCACAATTCAATCAGACTTTTGAGCATAGCGCACCTTTTAAACACTGTCTTTAAATGGGACACCTTCTAGAATGTACCTGCGACAACAAAACAACAGACTGAAAAGAATTTGTTTTGAAAGAATCCATTGTCGGAATGGAAATGAAAAGTCTGTATTCAGAAGTATATTCTGAAGAAAGAGACCAGCGTTAAGGAGAAAAGTTTGTCATTGTAAACACTTTTAGTAGCATTACAAGACCAATATACATTATCAACCAGCTATCTCTGCTGTGGTGTAAAAGAAGCAGGTTGCTGTTTTACAGTATTTTCCCTATCACTTTAAATGTAGCTCATTCATATGTTCTGAATGACTCTCTCTCTCTCTCTCTTTCTGTCTTTCACTCTCAGTCTCTCTTTCTCTCTTCCTATGTCTGTCTCTCACTCTCTCTCTCTCTCTCTCTCTCTCTCTTTCTCTTTTCCTCATAAGATAATGTGGCATCTCAGTATGTGAATCAAGTATTTCAGGATATAATGCAAGATCACAGCAGGAGATATTCTTCTTGTTGGACATATTGTTTATTATTGGCTTGTGGAAACAGTTACAGCTTAAAATTGCTGATGTAGTAGTAGTAGTAGAATAATAATAACAGCAACAACAACAACAATAATAATAATAATAATAATAATAATAATATAATAATAATTAGTAGTAGTAGTAGTAGTAGTAGTAGTAGCAAGCTTAGTCAACCAATACATTCACAGGAAAAGAAAGGAGGAGGTAAAAAAAATGGAAATTGAAAAAGAAACTTAACCACCTCTCTAAATAGATAAATAAATAAATAAAGTAAATAAATAAATACGATTGCTGTTTCTAAGCTGTTTTCAGATATGGTTACTCACTCACAACTCAATTGTTTAAATAATCTCTTCAGCTTGAAAAATGCATTTATTTTCCCAACAGTCCTTACATGAAGTGTGAAGAGAAAAAAGTTATTAAAAAACAAACAGAAAGGACTGTATGGGAAATTGAAAAACAAATGGGAGGAAAATGTTAAATGAAAGAAAGAAGACTCCTAGAAAAAACTGAAATTAATTCCAATGAACTGTGGTGATATTATGGCATGATTAACTTATTTAAATCTATGTATAAAGCTTCACCATTTTTATTTAATTCTTCTTTTAAAATTTCAGTTTACATTTTGCCATTCGTGTTAATTATTTTGGACACAAGGATTGGATATCTGATGTGAAAATGCCAAGAATCTTGCCTTGATGGTAACATAATCATCAACATGGGAGTAGAAATATTCAGCATCAATTTAAAGTCCTTGAACAATTTTAAATTGGAAATTTTTCCAATTTTTTATTCAGTATATGATGGAGTTAATCTTTAAAGTACATTTACAAGCCTATTGCATCTATTTTGTCATTACCAATCAAAGGATTTCTCATAATTGTTTATTAATTTAAAAAGAAATTAATTATTACTTCCACTTTATTTCATGAGTATATGCTAAAGCTACTGTTAATTCAAGTAAATAAACATTTTACAGATAACATGCTGGATAAGATGTCTAATTTGATTTAGGGTATAATTACTGAAAATCTGCTGCACAATATATTTCCAAAATTTCAGAATCACATCTTGGTTTGTGGATTTATTTAAAAAATATATAAAGCAGGTTTGGCTATATGGTAAGAAGTTTGCTTACCAACCACATGGTTCTGGGTTCAGTCCCACTATATGACACCTTGAACAAGTGTCTTCTACTCTAGCCTCAGGCTGACCAAAGCTTTGTGTGTGGATTTGGCATACAGAAACTGAAAGAAGCTCATTGTATATACAAGGGGTTGCTGCTTTAAGGGTATCTCGAAAGGCCTAGTTGGAGGCCGAACCTTCTGAGTTCTTTGACAGGGTTTAGAAAAATGAAGGACCACTACAATAAGTGTGTGAATCTGAGAAGGGATTATGTTGAATCAAATCAATAACTAATTGATCCTCCTGTATTTTTTTTTACCCAAAACCAGGAATTTTCCAGCACCCCCTTGTGTGTGTGTGTCTGTATCTTCCCCTTCCCATGTACCACTTGACAATGAGTGATGCTGTGTTTACATCCCTGGCTCAGTAAAAGAGACTGATAGAATAAGTGCCAGGCTTAAGAGAGAAAAGAAAAATTAGTACTGAGGTCGATACATTTGACTAAAAGTTCTTCTAGGTGGTGCTCCAGTCTAGTGACTGGAACAAGTAAAAGATAAGAGTGTCTCACTTATCTTCCCCACAGATGAATTCTATCATATAAAGAACCAAAATCATACAAATTTAAAATCATGCAAAGACTTTATAATTGTTCTTTTATATGCCCTTTCTAAACCTAACCAGGCTCATGGGCCCGGTTTCCCAGTTTCTATGGTGTATGTGTTCCTCCCAGCTGGACGGGACGCCAGTCCATCACAGCGTTACTCAAGAAATAGGAAGAAAGGGTGAGAGAAAGTTGGGGCAAAAAAGTACAACAGGGGTTGCCACCACCCCCTGCCGGAGCCTCGTGGAGCTTTAGGTGTTTTCACTCAATAAACACATGCATCGCCTGGTCTGGGAATTGAAACCATGATCCTCCGTCTGCAAGTCCACTGCCCTAACCACTGGGCTATTGCGCCTCCACTATAATTGTTCTATAGACCACAAAACCTGGGTGTAAAAAAAAAAAATAAAAACAAACAAGATACTACACCTTCATGATGTTATGGAAGCATTTCTTTCCTAGAAGTCTTAGTGTGATATGGAATTCTATTATGTGAAACCTATTTTGCATTGATTTCCATGCTGTATAAAAATCAATGAATGACATTTGTAGGAATACAATGTTTCTGTAGCATAGGTAATACCTGTATAGGGAAATTAATACAATATATTCATTGATATCAGTTTAAGGCTGTGGAAATTATACACGACTGTAGTTATTAAAAAATATCACTTTACATTATATTTCCATATTTTCTCACAATAGGTTGTTTGTACATGATAAATGTACATAACTGCAGTTGGAAAATGTTTTTATATTATTTATATTTCCACTCTTTCACCCAATAAGTCATTTGCATAGAGTAGTTGCAGTGGATAACCAGTCTTAAACTCCAATCTTTCTTGGCATCTCGCTTAGCTTTTAAACCTCTCTCTAGTGTATCTTTCCATCACCATATCACCTTCCATCTGGTTGGAACCTTGAACCATTTACAGATTTGGTCTGTGTCTCTCAAAGAATTGTCTTGGAGAAACTCTATTATTTTCTGTTATAAGTCTCTATCTCCTTCTTGTCATTGAACCTAAATCTTGGCAAGAGATCTTTCAGCTTTCATATTTTCCTTCTCTAGATTCACCTTCATTCTTTCCATCAAGTCTACAGGTGAAAACTAGATAGCTTTTGCTCCCGTGTTCACCTGAATGAGTAGGTGGTCTATTTTGAAAAGGCCAAGTAGCCAGAATGCTTTGGAAATTGTTGGAATAATAAAAAAAAATATTTCTATTATATGCTCTATATATTGCTTCTAGTGACTCCTTTATTTCAATTGTGGATGCACTTCTTATGATTAGGTGTATGTGTATGAATACCTATGTATATATTTATATCGGTATGTGTGTGTGTATGTGTATGTGCATATATGTATATATATATATATGTGTGTGTATACATATATATATGTAATTATTTTGATTGATTTGTAAGTTCATGCATGTACAATCATACATAAATGTATATATATATATATATATATATATATATATATATATACACATATATATATATATATATATATATATACATATATATATATATATATATATATATATATATATATATAATATTATATATATATATATATATACACACACACCATGTATGTATGTATGGTTGTACATACATGAACTTACAAATCAATCAAAATAATTACTTTATTTGTACTTGGTGATTTCCCTATTTCGTTGCAAATTTTTTTCCTTCAGATTAGCTCACTCTTCGTTTGATCACCTGATGTTTCAATGCAAATTTTTTTTTTGATATTGTAATTTTTTTCTAATACCTGCCTTCCTATTCCCTGATAATAATGACTGATTTTAAGGCTAATTCACTACTGAACGTGATATTCCTACTCTAAATCAAATCACATGAATGTATGTGTGTATGGCATGTAAGTGATAGTGTCTCATATATATATATATATATAGATATATATATATATATAATATATATATATATATGTATGTATGTATGTATATAAATAAGGAGAGAGAGGAGAGGATGCAGAGGTGGAGGAAAGATACAAATGTTGTTAATCAGTACAACTTTAGTTCTCCTACATATTGGAGTGCACAATAACTCAACAGGTAATTAGTGCTATGACTTTATGTCTATATTTATTAAATAGCTGGGAAGAATAAGAGTTAAATGTACCACTAAAGAAAATATGAAACGCTTACTACATGTTGCTTCAAGAAACCTCTAGGTGTCTCACTGACTGACCATCTTCTCAGCTGCTTTTGAACTAAGGACATTGGGTTGATTAGCCACTCAGTATTCAATTATATTTTATATGCTGGCCACTGATAAAATTTTTGATGATTTTATCTTTTATTATTATAATTGAATATTTTCCATTCACTTTGGGACAGTTTAGTTACTTCCATACTACTCTGACGAAATACACGTGTTAAAGTAGACCATGAAATTTGATATATCTGTGGTATTTATGTATAATTGCAGCTTTGTTTGTTTTTCTGTGGGTATGTATAAATGTCTCATTTATTTCCCTCGTTTGCTTTGCTGATGAGGAAAAGTCATTAGACTAATCCAGAAATTGATCAATCCAAGGCTATCTGAATTATTTTATAAATTTCTCTCAGCCTACTCCCTCGCTTTCAACATGTGTGTATTATAAGTGATTTAAAGTAGTTTGATGATTTAGCATCTATTTTCAGCATATAGGTATAGTGCCCTCTGCGCCCTTAATTATAATTGTATTTTATACTATTATAAATCTCTCTCTCTCTGTGTATATATATACATGTATATATATATATTATATATATATATATATATATATATATATATATGTATGTATATAAATTCCTACTAACTTCCTACACTTGGATCCTTGGATCTTACCTCTACATATATATATATATATATATACATATATCATCATCATCATCATCATCATTTAGCGTCCGTTTTCCATGCTAGCATGGGTTGGACGGTTCAACTGGGGTCTGGGGAGCCCGAAGGCTGCACCAGGCCAGTCAGATCTGGCAGTGTTTCTACAGCTGGATGCCCTTCCTAACGCCAACCACTCCGAGAGTGTAGTGGGTGATTTTATGTGCCACCGACACAGGTGCCAGACGAGGCTGGCGAACGGCCACGCTCGGATGGTGTTTTTATGTGCCACCGACACAGGTGCCAGACGAGGCTGGCAGACGGCCACGCTCGGATGGTGTTTTTATGTGCCACCGACACAGGTGCCAGATGAGGCTGGCAGGTGCCAGACGAGGCTGGCAGACGGCCACGATCGGATGGTGTTTGTTACGTCCCCAAAGCACGGAGGCCAGTCTATGCGGTACTGGCTACGGCCACGTTCGGATGATTTTCTTGTGTGCCACCGGCACTGGTACCACAAAGATACAAATTCCATTTATGTTCATCTATTTTGATTTGTTTTGATTTGATTTGATTTTCACTTGCCTCAACAGGTCTTCACAAGTGTCACAAGAAGGAAGGTATGCACAGGTGGACTGTCTACGTCGCCGGGTCTTCGGATGGTGTCTTTATGTGCCACCGACACAGGTGCCAGATGTGGCTGGCGAACGGCCACGATCGGATGGTTTTCTTGTGTGCCACCGGTACTGGAACCACAAAGATACAAATTCCATTGATGTTCATCTATTTTGATTTGGTTTGATTTTGATTTTGTTTTGATTTTCACTTGCCTCAACAGGTCTTCACAAGTGTCACGCGTGTCACACACTTGCCTCAACAGGTCTCCACAAGTGTCACACACTTGCCTCTGCCTCAACAGGTCTTCACAAAGTGTCACACACTTGCCTCTGCCTCAACAGGTCTTCACAAGTGTCATAAGAGGGAAGGTATGCACAGGTGGACTGACTACGTCGCCGGGTCTTCGGATGGTGTCTTTATGTGCCACCGACACAGGTGCCAGGTGAGGCTGGCGAACGGCCACGATCAGATGGTGTTTGTTGTGCCCACAGCACGGAGGCCAGTCGATGCGGTACCAGCTACGGCCACGTTCGGATGGTTTTCTTGTGTGCCACCGGTACTGGAACCACAAAGATACAAATTCCATTGATATTCATCTATTTTGATTTGGTTTGATTTTCACTTGCCTCAACAGGTCTTCACAAGGGTCACACACTTGCCTCAACAGGTCTCCACAAGTGTCACACACTTGCCTCTGCCTCAACAGGTCTTCACAAGTGTCACACACTTGCCTCAACAGGTCTTCACAAGTGTCATAAGAGGGAAGGTATGCACAGGTGGACTGACTACGTCGCCGGGTCTTCGGATGGTGTCTTTATGTGCCACCGGCACAGGTGCCAGATGAGGCTGGCGAACGGCCACGATCGGATGGTGTTTGTTGTGCCCACAGCACGGAGGCCAGTCGATGCGGTACTGGTTACGGCCACGTTTGGGTGGTTTTCTTGTGTGCCACCGGCACTGGTACCACAAAGAATACAATTCCACTGATGTTCATCTATTTTGATTTGTTTTGATTTGATTTGATTTTCACTTGCCTCAACAGGTCTTCATAAGTGTCACAAGAAGGAAGGTATGCACAGGACTGACTACGTCCCAGGTCGGGGCCACGGGTTATGGCCTGACTAGTCTTGCCGGGTCTTCTCATGCACAGCATACTTCCATAGGTCTCGGTCTCTAGACATTTCCTTAGTGAGACCTAAAGTTCGAAGGTCGTGCTTCACCACCTCGTCCCAGGTTTTCCTGGGTCTACCTCTTCCACATATATATACATATATAATATATATATATATATATATATATATATATATATATATACGTTTATATATTTGTTTTGCAAGATTTTTGATGTGAAGACGTGTGTTGAAACAGATATTGTTGTATTTAGGAATGGTCATTTTGCCAGTTTAGCCAATAAAAACACACGCACTATATATTTGGTCTTACTTTGCTTCAGTGTTATGTATTTTTTACATTAATCTTAATCTTATTTCGGTCAGAGTTCTTTCGTCACACTCCTGTGACCGCATCAGTGGTCCTTTGCTTTCTTCTTTCTTATTTGTGTGTCTCTCCTTACTAACCGTCAGTTATTATATATATATAATTTCAAGATTAACCCTTTAGCATTTAATCCGGCCATATTCGGCCAAAAGTATTCTGCCTGTTTTATGTTCAAACTGGCCAGATCTGGTCTCTCACACCAACCCTACAATATCATTTTAAAAATTAACAGGTACCTCATCAAAATCTCATAGCTGCAAGATAATGCATGATTAGTTCAAAACCATGTGGATAAAAAAGGATTAATTTTGGCAGAATAATGTGAACACTAAAGGGTTAAAGCAAAAAATGATTTTATATGAGACTTCGCCAATAAATAGACAAATGGTGAAAAACAAAATGGTGATTTTAACTCACACCATTCGATTATCAAATATTCATAATTCAAATAAATAAATAAAATTGAATATTAAGTATTTATGGAATTTTGATTTACTGACTGGTGACTTTTGGCCAACCCTGTATATATATATATATATATACACAACACACACACACACACACACACACACATATATATATATATATATATATATATATTCTTTTGTTTGTTTCAGTCATTTGCCTGCAGCCATACTGGAGCACTGCCTTCAGTAAAACAAATCAACCCCAGGACTTATTCTTTGTAATCCTAGTACTTATTCTATCAGTCTCTTTAGCCAAACTGCTAAGTTATGGGGATGTAAACAGACCAACAGCAGTTGTCAACTGATTATTCGGTGACAAACATAGACACAAACACACACAGGCACAGACAGACAGACAGACAGACAGACACACGACAGGCTACTTTCAATTTCCATCTACCAAATCCACTCACAGGCTTTTGGTTGGCCTGAGGCTTTAGTAGAAAGGTGCCATGCAGTGGGATGAGAACCTGGAACCGTGTTGTTGGTAAGCAGTCTATTTACCACACAGCCACAGTCGTTGGACTGTTGCTATACTGGGGAGATTACCTTGAAAAGTTTTGTCACATATTCTAGAAGTTTTTATTTGACTAAACCACTAAGATGATATGGTATAAGCAGACTAGCACTGGTTATGAAGCAGTAAGAGATAAATACAAACACACTCATACACACACACACACACATGCATATTCATGTACACATGCATAGAGACACCCACTCACATGATGGGCTTCTGCATAGTTTCCCCTCTACCAAATTCACTTACAAGCCATTGGTTGGCTTCAGGCTATAATACTAGACACTTGCTCAAAGTGTCACACTGTGGGACTGAAACTGAAATCATGTGGCTATGAAGTGAACTGCTTAACAACACAGCTCTGCCTGCAGTATGTGTATATACGTACACACACACACACACACACACACACACACACACACACACACACACACACATACATATAACCATGCTTGTGCGTGTGCACACACACATACATAGATTAGTGCGTATGTACACATATGTAGACATACACACATGCATGTATATGTGCATAGATACAAGCATGCATACACATACATATGTACATACATACATACATACATACATATATACATGCATACATACATATATATATACATACATACATACATACATACGTACATGCATGCATACATACATACATACAAACCTACATACACACACACATACATACATACATACATACATACATACATACATACATACATACGTACGTTCATACATGAGCAACAATGATCCTTTCAAAACTTACTTGCAAAGAAAGTGGAACAATGATGATGATAATGACTACGATGATGATGATGGTGGTGGTGGTGGTGGTAACAACATGCATGCACACAAATACACACATACATATGCATTACACATACACACATGCATGTCTGTGCAAGCACACACACACGCAACTGCTTCAAATATAGATTTCAGATGATATATGTGTGTGCATGTCTGTGTGTGTGTGTGTTGTTTTGCTGCTAAGTATTTTTACAATGACAACTTTTTCCCATTAACAGATATTAGTAAAGTATTTTCTAATATATTATTCCCAGTGTCACGTTACTGAAGACTGCCTCTTTGGATTACCTGGTGGCATATTTCTTACAACAAGTTCCGTAAAGTCTCCGTACATCTCTCTTTTTCTTTGTTTACTTTCTGTCTTCACATCTTCTGACTCCACTAAGATAATTATTTACTGATTAGCAGACATATATGTTGTTGTCTTTACTGTGTTCCAGACCTAATTTCTTTGAAGTACCTCATAATAATGATTATGATGACGTTGATGATGTTAGTAGGATTTCTGTAGACAATGCTGAGAATCTAGCTGAACAGACATCATCAAGTAGCTGTGTCATTTACTCTGTTGCCTTTAGCCGTATTCCCAGTAATATTATCTTGTATTATGGCACTGAAACAGAAAGAATTGTGTGTCATTCTGTGTGACTGTTGAGACTTGTATATTCAGTAGGTGTTGAAATTTCTTTTAAAGTCAAATCGGTCCCAGCTTTGATCTCACAATACAGCACATTGTGGAAGTGTTTCCTCTGGTAAACTTGAGGTGACACTCATCGTCGTCATCGGCGTCGGCGTCATCATCATAA
>NC_043000.1:56458052-56463052 GCF_006345805.1 Octopus sinensis | reverse complement strand
CTATTGCTTGCTGTCTTTTTATTTTCTATTTAAAATAGTTGCTTTATCAACTAATGTTTTGTTTTGTGTAATATATTATTTTGCAAAGGGTATTTTTTTTATAGTACTTTGTAATGGTTCTTTATTGTAGAAGCATACTCAGACAGTAAGAGTGCGTGTTACTTGTATGTCTTATATAAGATTACAGTCATGAAGTATACGGCTTTCATGTTTACATCTCAATTTATAAATTACAATAGTCCTCAGGTTAATTTGTTCAGACATTGAAAGACTTTTGCTTTGTAGTTCTTATGAAGAGCTTTTTATGTATGTATATATTAATTTTTGTTTTTGTAATATATTATTAATGCTAATTTATCATTGGGAGTGTGTTTCATGTTGTATCCTGTCTGATGAGGTTTTTAATAACAAGTTCATCACTTGTTTTGTAATTTGTGAACACTTCGTTCATATTTCACCTTTAATCTTTTACTTGTTTCAGTCATTAGACTGTGGCCATTAAGTTGAGCAAATAACCCTAGTAGCAATTTTTGTAAATCCAGTATTTATTCTATCAGTTTCTTTTGTCAAACTATTAAGTTAGAGGGACATAAATAAACCAACACCAGTTAGCAAGTGATGGGAGCAAGGACAGGCATAAACACAAGGACACACACATATACATACATATATACATATATATAAATTAAATGATAAGGGTAAAAATTGATTTTCATTAGATTAATATCAATTTAAACCAGTGGCCTAGCATATTGAAAAAAATCTGAAGATTCAGAAAATTATATTACATACATATAAGAGGAATGATCACTAGGTGGATTTCTGATATGCTAAAGGTAGATCCCATATGGTCTGACCACTAAGAAAAATTGTTCTCAAGAAAATTCGGCAGATTTGAACATATATCAGTGTTTCATTGATCTCATTAGGGTCATTAGGTCAATGAAACAACACTAGCAGTCAAGCCTCTACTCAATGCATTTCTCTTGTAGTTGATGTATGGAAAATATGATGTCATTGATTCCTCATCCAGCATGAAAACTGATCAAGACTTTGCAAGAAGGAATATCTCGATGTTTTGAATGATCCTTTCATAAATGATTCTACTCAATGTTACTCCCTATTATATATTTTCCATGCAGGGTATAGAGATATCCTGAGAATTACTGCATATGTCTTTTACTATCTTTTAGTTTTTTCAGAGCAACACCTTCAGCAATGTTGTTGTTACCTCTGCCTTAGTGAAGGTGGAGGTATTGCTTCAGTCGTGTTAGTGTGTTTGTTTGTCTGTGGACAAGATATCTCTAGAACTGCTGGATGGATACTGATGAAACTTTCAGTGATGTTTAGCTTCATGACTGGCATGAACTGATTAAATTTTGGGATCAATCAAGCACTGGACAAGGATTCTGGATTAGTTTTCTTGTTTTTTTACCTAACTTTTGAGAGCAGTCAGGTTCATTTTTAGTATTCTCATTTGTGAGAGCAGTCAAGTTTATTTAAGATATTCTCATTTTAAAAATCATCTCTGGCTAATCGTTGAGAAGATGTTGGTGTTACCTTGTAGGAGGTTTGTACTCCCTAAGTGCTCTTGTTAATATTGTATTTGTACATCAATCAAATCAGAGGAATCCAATAATTGAAAATTAATGTTTAAAATCAGCCTCCAAAATATTTGTATGTTCATTTGTTTTGGTAATGAAGATATTCAGGAGAATGTTGAAAATGTTAAATTGCCTCTCCCACCAAATTTTAGGTGTGCAAATGCATCCACTGCACCCCCTGTTCTTGAACCTTTGGAAATGTTTTAAGAGAAAACGGGGAATAAAAGGAATCAGCTGTAGTATGCAATGAAGAAGAATGTGTTGGTTTGGTATGTGATGTATTTGGAGTAGGATAGGTGTATAAAGAAATGTCAAGAGCTTATGGGAGATGGAATCTATGGAAGAGGAAGACCAGAAAATAACAGGATGAGATGGTGAAGGCTGATCTTAGGATGTTGAGACTCATGAAAGAAGTTAGTTGTTTGTTCCTTCTCGAGCCATGCCTGACTCATAAGGGCTGGTTTCCCGGTTTCCTTGGCGTATAGGTTCCCCACCTAGACAGGTCGCCGGTCCGTTGCAGGTGAACTGCAAGTTGCAGGAGGAAAGAGCAAGAGAAAGTTGTGGCGAAAGAGTCAGCAGAAGTTCGCCATTACCTTCTGTTGGAGCCATGTGGAGCTTAGGTGTTTCGCTCATAAACACACACATCGCCCAGTCTGAAATTCGAACCCACGATCCCACGATCACGAGTCCACTGCTCTAACCACTAGGCCATGTGCCTCCACCTCATGAAAGGAGTGACAAAGGACCATAATGATTGGTGATACGATACAGTATGCTCTCAACGCATAATGTGTATGTGCACAACTGTGCCCCTGCCAAATCTACAACTGATGCTTCTTCTTCTTGTCTCCTCACCCAAGCTTCTGGTCTGCCACCATGATCCAGTGTTGACATGCATTCCTCATACATAATATCAACCATCATCACCCTTGCATATACTTGTCTCTCACTCTCCTCCCACATGTAGCCTTTAACTCCACTCCTTATCATCTTAATGCTTATCCCTCCATCACTCTCCTATTTACTATTGTAAAGGTGTGTGGCTTAGTGGTTAGGTCTATTCAGCTCATGATCATAATGTCATGAGTTCAATTCCTGGTAGCACATTGTGTCCTTAAGCATGACACTTTATTTCACATTGTTACAGTCCACTCAGCTGGCAAAAGTAAGTTGTACCTGTAATTCAAAGGGCCAGCATTGCTACATTCTGGGTGCCATGCTGAATCTCCTTCAGAACTATATATATATATATATATAGTAGAAATATGTTACAAAAAGAAAATATAAAATACACGTGGAAATGGAAGGGTAAAATATGAAAAATCAACAAAAATGCACATTGCAAATAAATTTAAGATCAAATCAAATTTGTCATGACATGCATAGGATGTGGTAAACGCTATATTGGACAAACAGGAATTTCTCTCTGTCAAAGAACCACCATTCACAAAGAGCAAATCCGCCACCCTCAATACAGACAGTTAAAGGTGAGTGAACACATAGAAAGGTGTGCCAGGAATCTTACTCCCAATTTCCAAATCTTTCCCTTTTATCAATGTTCACAGAACACCACAATTCAACAAAGGTTGAATAAAGAGGCATTTTTCATCAATAAATATCTCCCCCAACTAAATATGAACACACAACTCAATACAGAACACCACTAACTCTTCAATTGAAACCACTAACCCCTATACACTTCTTACACCACTCACATCTCTAAATCCAGAACTACTTAACTCCCTTACAAATAATCCAGAACTACTTACCTCCCTTACAAATAATCTTTTTTCTCAGGAACTATTAGACCTGACACCGTGTATTAGCCGGTGTTTTCAAAGCGATGAATAGCTTTTTGCCGAAACCATGGTTCGCTTTGTTCTCTTACTTTATTATCATCTTATAATCATCTCATAATAATGACTTTTATGACTCTTATTACTACCTCAGTCCATCTAAATGTATATATTTATCGTTACCTGTCATAAAAAGCCTTTTTTTATTTGCAATGTGCATTTTCATTGATTTTTCATATTTTACCCCTATATATATATATATATATATATATATATATTCATGCACACACACATATGCACATACATGCATATGCACATGCACCCGTGTGCACACACACACACATACTGGTATGAATAGACATACATCTTCACATACATAGACATACATTATTGTGATCATCATTTAAAGTTCACTTTTCCATGCTTTCATGGGCTGGACACAATTTGTTGAGGCAGATTTTCCACAGCCACTTTCCCTTTCTGTTGCCGAGCCTCACCTTTTTCCAAGTAAGATAATATTTCCCCCAGACCAAACATATTTTCACGGATGACCAGAAATGCAAGACACTCCTTGCATGATTGTAACATGCATTTATAACTATTACATGAGATCAGAGTTTTGGATACAGTCTCTCTCTCTCTCTCTCTCTTTCACACACACACACACACACACACACACCACACACACACACACACACACACACACACACACACACACCTGATGGGCTCCTTTTAGGTCTTGTCTACCAAATCCACTCACAAATCTGCTCATGGCTATAGAAGAAGACATTTGCCCTAGGTACTATGCAGCAGGACTGAACCTGAGATCGTGTGATTGAGAAGCAAACTTCTTACTACACAGCTGTCCCTGTGCCTATCCTCATATATATTTTAATATTTTCACACATGCATAATATTGATAAGTAGATGTATGTATGTATGTATGTATGTGCGTATGTATGTATGTACACACACACACACACACATGTTTATATGTATGTACTTATGTTTATATTTAAGTGGTTAAATGCATCAGAGGAATAGACAGGCTTGGCATGTGATGTTTTCTTTGATAAATAATAAATATAGCATTCTTTAAAAAAAATTAGCAGCTATGTTGATTGATAAACATTATCAATAAATGAATAGTTCTTCACTTCAGATAGCAGAACAGAAATCTTAGCTGTAATGCAGAAAACACCTCAGTGCCATCTCATACATATTAGCCCAGTAATAAATAAATAGAAAACTAACAACAAACAAATAGAAAACTAAGTTCAAAATCAAGTTCATGAAATGTTTTTGAATTCAATATTTTTAATTCTTTGACATGAAGAAAATGGTTTTAGAAAGAAGTATTTTCCAATCTTTAGAACTGGAAATAATTATTCAAATTCTATCAGATGCGTTGTGATAAAGCCAGAGGAGTGACTTAAAACATACACAAACTTGGAGCTGATAAAGGTGCCACTATACAGTTGCATGACTTACTAGAAATGAGAGTGAAATAACTCTTAAATCACATCCATGACCATTCTGCTTGCTCAGGGACATCTGGCACTCTGTCATTTATGACAACAAGGGTTCCACTTGATTCAAT
>NC_043000.1:56445552-56455552 GCF_006345805.1 Octopus sinensis | reverse complement strand
CTACCAAATCCACTCACAAGGCTTTGATCAACCTGAGGCTATAGTAGAAGACACTTGCCCAAGGTGCCATGTAGTGGGACTGAACTCGGAACCATGTGGTTGGTAAGCAAGCTACTTACAACACAGCCACTCCTGCGCCTATATTTGTTAACAATTTTTTATCATGTCATAGGTGTAGACATGACTGTGTGGTTATGAAGCACGTTTTGCAACCATGTGGTTTTGGGTTCAGTCCCATTGTGTGGCACCTGAACAAAGTGTCTTCTAGTACAGCCTCAAGCTGACCGATGCTTTGTGATTGAATTTGGTAGATGAAACTGTGGAAGCTTATTGTGTAATCTATATATGTATGTATATCTATATATGTATGTGTGTCTGAGTTTGTGTTTGCCCCACCAACTACTGGACAACTGCTGTTGACTTGCTTACATCCCTGTAACTTAGTGGTTCAGCAGTAAAGAGCAATAGAATAAAGTAGCAAGGGTAAATTTGTTTGATTAAATCTTTCAAGACTGTACTTCAGCAAGGCCACAATCTAATAAATAAAACAGATAAAAGATAATATATTTCATAGAATAAACATCATCTAGTTTTTCGCTGTCCATTCTTTATTTCTTCTAAAAGAGAAATGTTCTGGAAGACAGCTAAATTTAAAAACATTAGCTTTCTTTTGTGATTGTCTGGCTAACTTCAACAACCCTGTGTCTGTATACAACCATTGAGCATTATCTTTAATATACCATTTTGAAGATAAATAAATTACTAAAATATATATGATGTTGCTTTCTTAATCAAGAACCTCTTACTGTAAGCTTTTATAGTTTTGTAGTATATCTTAACAAATAAATCATCTCTTTACCTCTCTGTCTGTCTTTCTCTCTGGCTGTTCATCCACCCAGCTATCCATGTTGTGTGTATGTCTGCCTGCTAATTTATATATTATCTTTTGGCCCTTGAATTCTAAATCTCTAATAATAGATCTGTTACTGGTTGTCTGTGGACATAGATCTCTCCCTTTGCCTCTTATTTTTAGAATTTTCTTCCCTATCCTTTTCCTAATATAACAGGTCATGTGTGGCACGTCTTTGTGCTGAGCTTAACCATATTTGATTGTTTCCACCTACTGAAAGATCAATATAAAAACAAAAAGACAAAAAAGGACTACTTGACAAATATGTAGTCTTCCATAGGTTAACCTGTCGCTTGTAAGGCTGTGGGAGGATTTCTTCTTACTAGAACTTCTAAGAGTAATATTTCTGCTTTCATTTGACCCTGAACCAACTGCAATTTCTTCCTTCTTTCCTCACATCAACCTCTTTGTGTTTGGAATACTGGCAACTGGAACTACCGTACATGATTACACAGTTGTACATAGTATAACAATTCATTGATGATGATGATGACAGTTCTGGTGGTGGTGGTGAAGGAAAAGAATAACTGCTAATAATTTGCTTTCATTCTGGTTGCTATTGTTGTCTAATACCCAGGTCACCTCTGATTAAAAAGGCCTGTGGCATGGCATGTATGCATGCAAATAGTTGGTCGAACACCTTGGCATGATCCACATATTTAATGCTCTGCATATACCTTGCTTTTTCCTATCTGAGAACCACAATTCTTATACTGACATGCAGTGAAGGATTGTATGAAATTCATTCTGTTTTTCTGCATCTGATTCCAGTGGTGATTATAACAGAGACGGGGAAAGTGGACTTGGTTGGAATATGTCAGTTACTGTCTCTTTGTATTCAACATTGGTGTCGTTCATTGGTGTTGTTCATCTCAACACAGTGAGACTAATGAAGCTAGATTTATTCTTGTATGTTCAAAGAGGTGCTGGAAAGTTCCTGGCTTTAAGGGATTCCAATCCCTTATATAAGGCTTAGAAAAACTGAAGGACCATTGCTATAAGCACGTGGATCTGAGTGGGGAATATGTTGAATAAAATCATAATTAACTGATCTTCCTGTATTTTCTCTTACCCAAAACCAGGGACTTTTCAGTGCCTTATCGTATATATTTTTAATGTTTCTCTGTACTGAAAGGAAGAAACAGCATTGTAACATTATAGCTGCTGCTGTATTGTTTTGAGATATTGTATGTATGTGTATGAATTTTTGGAGATGATTACTCATATAGTAGAAGAGACTGTGTAGGTTGGGTGCTGCTGTGTTCTGGTGATTTGCCATCTGTTTCACTTGAATATACATATGTTTATGGAGCTAGTCAATTAACGAAGTATTTGATTGGATTTTTAGGATATAAACATCCCATCATTATTGTGTATGGTGTTTTTGTCAGAAATCTATGTTGGATATTGGGTTATCAATGCAAAGGTCTTGAGTTCAAAAAGAAAAAAAGAAAAAAAAAATGAAAAATTTGAATGCATTCTACAGCATATTTGGACAGTGCATTTAATTCTGTATGCCTTGGCTCAATTAGCTGTCAAATCATTTGAGATGATTTGGAAAACCTTGACTGGAAGGTCAACCATAATGCATATTGATGTGCAAAGAATATCCATAAGGCTCTCATAAAAGATAATGTGCATTCAAGGAAAGAATAATGTACTCTAAGAAGCAAAATGTTGATGTGTTCTAGGATATTAAAAACCAAAATAAAGGAAAATAATGTTGGATATTGAACATTGAAATATAGATGTAAACTGTTTGGAAGTATTATCATTATAGACTGTCATTAATTCAGACATTTTAATTGGAAAACAGAATCATCTTTGACACCTCTTCATGTCAAAATAATATGAGGGAACTCCACCCAAAAGAAAATAACAATTAATTAATCTCAGAAAGTTTCCTTGATATTAAAAGTATTTGACTTTCTAGAATTTAAAAAAAATAATGATTATAGTGATGAATGCTATAATAATAATAATAATAATAATAATAATAATAATAATGAGAAGAAGAAGAAAGGAAGAGAGAGAAAAACTAGGAAGGAATTCAATATGAATGGAAGACTTCATCATAGAGTAGGAGTAGCAAGATTGTTTTTACCTTTAAAGGAAGATGGTTGAGGTTTAATATCAGGAGGAGACTGTGTAGAGTTAGTTAGGGTAGATATAACCTCCTATGTAATAGTGTGGACATTTTGTTGAGCTGCTAGTATAACAGTAGAAGGTAGGGAAACCAAGAGGCCAAATGTAGTTAAAAACCCAGAAAAAAGAAGCAAGTTAACTGACTGGCAAGAGAAGACATTGCATTTCCAAAGATAGTTGCTGAATATATATATATTTTCAGCAACTATCTTTGGAAATGCTATGTCTTCTCTTGCCAGTCAGGTACCTTGCTTCTTTATATATATATATATAGGAGAATTTGTTTTTTGGGGTTTTAAAATGTACCTGAATCTGAAAACAGTATAGTCATTTTTAAATAGATTTATTCACATACCAAACTAGTTTCGATAATATTTTTGCTTATCAGTGGTACAAATATATGTGAAAAAAGTGAGGTTTGGGAGAGTTTAAAATTACATGGTGAAAATTGATGAAAAATGTTCAAACCATCATATGTTCAAATGTTCACAGAGATTTCAGTAAGTTTCATAGGGATAGATAGTATTATCATTACAAATGTGCATTTTTGAATGTTCAGTCATATTGAATTTTTATAAAACAAGTGAAGAAAGAGAAAGAAAAAAGTTTTTATTTTACAATTCCTGTCGTGGTTCAAGTAGTTCATTTTTTTCAGTGTCACTTGACTGGTCTCTTCACCTTTCATGGACTGTTGTAATTGGAAAATACTTTGGGTTCAATTTTTTAGTATATACATGTTTTTACGGAAAAGGATCTAATTTTCGATTGGCTATAATTTTGATAGCATTTTATTCTTTTCTTGTGGGTATTTTGGTAAAAAAAAAAAATCTTTCTTTTGACAAATTTTAGTGTTTTGGTTGGTTGGCTTCCTGGTGACGACCATGGTCAAGGAACAGGTTCTGATTGGTTGTAGGTTTTGTGATTTTATTTTGATCAAAAATATTTTCCATTTTGGACAACATATTTTTGTTTTGGTAAGGTTCAGCATTCTGCTTGGTTGACTTCCTTGTAGGGACTTGGTAATTTGTTGTATTTTTTTCTTCTTTGCATATATATATATATATATATGTGTATACACATCAGGTATCTTTCATTTTTCCATCTACCAAATCCACGCATAAGGTGTAGTGGCCCAAAGCTATAGCAAAAGACACTTGCCCAAGGGGCCATGCAGTTGGACTGAACCCCAAATCACAAAGTTGGGAAGCAAATTTCTTAACTACACTGTCATGCAGACTAAAAACCAGATCCATTCTAATCTTCATTTTCTACATCATTGAAAAATATTGATAAACTGATGGTATTAAAGTTATTTCATTTTCCATTGACTTTTGGATTTTGGACATCTCTTCATCACTTACAGGGGTGCTGTCCAGTGGTGGTCTTTTCTGGAAGCAATTTATGTCATAAGCTTTCTTTACTAACAATTTACAAAATTACACTTGTTAAAAGAAACTGTACAAAAGAAGATCATATAAGAATTATTAAAATAAGACGTACTAGATAGTATAGTCGAAGGTAAACTATGCCTGAGGAAAAAATTGAGTTGTGTTTGCTAAAAGATCTCTTCCATTAAGTTTGATTAGAACCTAAATAACATCAATACCAGCATGATAAGTCAGTGAAGGAATGCTTTTTTGATTGCTGAAATAGTAGTTAAATCTCCCTCATATTGCACTGTATTGTGTTAAAAAATGAAAGTGCACACTGGATAATGTAGTTCTACATACAATGTGTGTTTTAAAAATAGGTATGGAACAATCATAGTTTGAATACTTTTGATAATATATCTATCAGGTCATTAAGAATGAAATGTCTGATTTTGAACTGAAAGTTTATTTTACTTTATCTCAACAAAAAGCAATGCAGTTAATCAAAGTTTGCACCTAGATTATCAACACAGTTTTGCCATTTTAACAGTAGCTTATTTATGCCAGCAGCGAAGAATTCTGGAGAGCGAGAGGTGTTGAAATCACGAAAGGTTGTTTTTGCATCTTCTTCAGATTCAAATTTTTTTCCTTCCAAAATGTCTAATGCTTGGAAAACATGGTAATCAGTTGGTGCAAGGTCTGGTGAATATGGTAGATGACAGAGTACTTCCAAGTTCAGTTCCTGTAACTTGAGTAGCATTCTTTGTGCAACATGTGGTCAAGCATTGTCTTGCAAGAGAATTGGCCTGTCTGTATTGACCAATCTTGGTTGTTTAATTGCAAGTTCACTCATCGTTTCATCCAACTAGTTTATGTAAACATCTGCTGTAATTGACTTACCAAGTCTCACAAAGCTGTTGTAAATGACACCAGCACTATTTTTGGTAAATATTCCTTTTTGGATTGTGTTTTGGCACCTCGTCTCTATCCAACCACTGTGTAGAATGCTTGTTATTGTTGAAAAGAATCCATTTTTCATCACTCAACAATACAATGCAAAAATGGTTTGCTTTTATGCCGTGTCAACAAAGAACAGCAAGTTTCAAGATGAGGTGTCGTTTGATGCTTGTTCAGTTCATGTGGTACCCATTTGTCCAGCTTCTTTACCTTGCTGATTTGTTTCAGATGGTTCAATATAATTGGAATCGAAACATCAAACCTCAATGCTTACTCACATGTAGTTTGAGATGTATTCACTTCCACTACAGTTTCCAGCTTATCATTATCTACCTTGGTCTTAGGTCTACCATGGGGCTGATTCTCAAGAGTAAATTCACCAGACTGGAACTTCTCAAACCATCGATGTACAGTGCACTAATTTACCAAACACCACATTGATGTTTCAAGCTGTCTGAGATTCATTGGTTCCATGATGGAACTCATATTCATAAGCAACACGAATTTCTGATCTTTCTATGGGTTCACAAAAATTGATTTACAAAAGAAAACTCACAATATAATCAGACACCATGAATTGCATTTCAAAAAGTGATGACGTAATGCTTCAATGTTGTAAAACAAAGAATTAGCATTAGAGTTAATGACTGACAAACTTGGTGCATAAGCAAATTGGACATTTCATTTTTAATGATCTGATATTTTATGGAGATGTACTTGCATAGCAAGTGACCTGATCTGAGATCGTGTACTGGAATGAAAGCAATTGCAGCGTGGAAGGTGTTTATAAGCTATTTAAGAAACACACAAAAACCATTAGATTCACTTTAACATTTAGATTTAATTTACCAAAATATTTTCATCGCTTTGAGACCGCGACCTGTTCACTGAAAAAATTCCGTGCTGCATATTTGATATTTGTTCATGGCTAACAGGAGCTAAACAACAACAGTAACAAATCCAACAACAGCAACAGCAGCAGCTACAGTAACAACAACAACACCTAAATCTTAGTGACTACTGGTAAGATTATGCTTTGTGGAGGTTTAATAAGGCTGAAACATGTGTGGAGTTGTCACTATTTACTGAAGATCAAACTCGCTTCCCACTGCAAATCTTTATTCAGTTTCTTATTGGATAAGTGCATGCAGTGGGAAGTGAATCTGTAATTAGTAATTAGTTTCTACTTTGGAATGTCACTCTTGCCTGTCTTAATCAGAATTATCACAGAAGCTAATGACTTTTTTTTTTACTTCACTACAAATATAATTTTAATTAATCAGGCACTCTTATGACTATAAAACTGTGTTAGCCTTTATTTAAATGCATGGTCTTTATGCAGAAGATATCCCTAGCAAATTCCTCACCCAAGCTATTATTCTTAAAGATTAGCTTTTCACTTTCTTTAGAACACATCAATATGTTGACAGTTGAAGCTGGTGTGAAATGCAATTCATGTAGTAAACAGCTCTAACTGGGACATGAAATCTTGTATGTCCTTGTCTCTTAACAAAAGAGAAAAAAATAAAAAAAAAGAAACGAATAGTGTCTGCCTAATTATCCATTTTGAAGGAAGCAATGATTGTCTCCATTGGGAATCGTAATTCCTCACACTGTTTATATAGGGTCTGTTTATCTCTGGAATATAAGGTGTTTATGGTAGATGGAATTGAAATACTGATATAAATAAGACAGTGAATTTTGTCTTGCCTCTCAGGGAATATCTCCTACTCCCTCTCCTTTTGCACTATTTCTTTTTCTTTCACACATATGTGCATACTAAAAAGAGGCAATCAACACACACACACACACAGATACACACACATGTGCGCACATGCACCCTTTCCCCACATGCAACCCCTCATACAAATAGTTACACTCATTCACTTATGCGCAGAAGTGAATGGGTGAGAAATGAACAAACATACATGCGCGAGGGTTTGTATTTATTCAAATATATCTGAAGAAAGCTAACTAATACACACACTTAAAAGCAGGAATGGCTGTGTGGTAAGAAGTTTGCTTCCAAACCACATAGGTTTGGGTTCAATCACATTGAATGGCACCTTGGGCAAGTATCTTCTATTGTTGCCCTGGACAGACCAAAGCCATGGAAACGGAAAGAAGCTTGCTGTATATAAATGTATACGATTGTGTGTGTTACCGACTCATTGCCTTGACTTTGTGTGATAATTGTAAATGAGTGTCACTGTCATACAAGCAGTGTCATTCATTTCCAATATTTCGGGAATATGTATTTGGCCATGGGGAAATATTATCTTCTACCCATAGATATGAAAGGCACCCATACCAGTGACACATAAAGAGCACCTGTGCCAGTGAAACATAAAGACACCCAGTACACTCTGTGGAGTGGTTAGCATTAGGAAGAGTGTCAAGCTATAGAAACCAGGCCAAAACAGACTGGTGTCTGGTGTAGCTCTCTGGCTTACCAGTTCCAATTAAACTGTCTAACCCATGCCAGCATGGAAAATAGATATTAAATGATGATGATGATGATTGGAAACAGGCATCAGCCATAGAAAAATCTGCTTCAACAAATTAAAGTGAGATGATGATGATGTGTGTGTACACACACGCATGTATTTATTTGTATATTATACATCACCACAGTTTGTATTACAGTCATTTATACAATATATTCAATTTAAACCTTTGTCTGACATATGTTTCTACTGTATGGATATCTTGCAATGTGGTTTTTATTTGCTTTCTGTTGGGTTCATCTGCATCCAGATTTGATTCTGCTTGATGTATAATTTTCCTTATTTATTTGAATTGTCCCGAATATACTCTTAATAAGCTGTTTACAATTCAAAGACGTGAATCCAGGATTTACCCATCGATAGAAATACATTGGGATTGTCTACTTTAAATAGTACTAGTTTATTCCGTCATTCGGTGCAGTTAGCCAGAACTTGGATTATACTAGACTGCTTGAACATATATTATCCCTGCCTAATATATTATCGCTGGATATATTTATTATCCTTGGCTTACACAAGATCAAAATTGGCAGCCAAATTGCTGAAATCTGAGGATATTAGAGATCTCCCAAAAACTTCCAATCATGATAAATTGATATGAATCTCTAAATAATGCTTTCCATGAAATGGAACAAAAAACTCAGATTTATAGAGAAATGAACCTTTTGTAAACTTATAAATATCTAATTATTAAAGTGGAAGCATTATCAGAAAAGCCATTTCTATTAATTTTTTTCAAATATATATGTATATACAATAACACCTCACTTTATGAGGACCCGCTTTATGAGACCCCAGGTTTACAAGTTTTATTTTATTATAAATATAAAAGGTTAAACATCCCTTTTGTGTATGTGTGTGGCAATGTTGCCACACTGGTTCTGATGTATCTACATAGCAACAGAGTAAAGTGACGGCATAAAATTTTGTTGCTACCATGGGAAATTATTGCTCTGCTTTATAAGGTGTTGCTTTACGAGTGGTCTCCAGGAACAAATTAACTCGTATATCGAAGCATTATTGTATATACAGGGTGGACCAAAATTAGTGCCCCAACTTGAATTTTTGAAAATCCAACGATTTTGTAGGTGCTGATGGAGGAAGTTTCTTACACGTTTGTCATAATGAGGAGTTGCTCCATCTTGCACAAAGATTTTGGAATGACGGTATCAAAAATGTGGCCAGATAATGTTTTCACACACTGCTAGGTATTGATCACCATTCATTGTCTCTCATTGAATATGGAATGCACAAATTCCTGAAGATGATATTGCTGCCCAAATGACAAGAGAAGGTGAATTGACGTGCTTTTCTCAAACCACTTCAGGGTCATCTTCTGAAGCTGTTATGGCAGTTGATGTGACCAGAAACATGGAAGGTCGCTTCATCAGAGAAAATGAATTGATAAAAAAATCCTGGCTGTCTGGCTTCACAAAATCCGACACATCGAATAATCAATGTCATATAGAAATAATAACTGCATGCATCCAGAAACTACAGAACTAATAGACACATATAACTGGGACACAAAGTTTGGGCACTAATTTTGGTCCACCCTGTATAAATATCAGAAAACATTTGCCTGAGTTACTGTGCAGTGATTTTGAATGTGAAGCCATACATGGCTGTAAGATGGAATTCTTAACCACACAGCCATGCCAGTGCTTATATGTATACAAGTGTAATAGATTGACAGAATCATAGCAAGTCAGACTATATGCTTTGTAGTATCTAATTGAATCCTGTGTTTAATTACACTGCAGGCAACTTTGTTTCTCATTCTTCTAAAGTCTATAAAATAAAGTACCTGTTATATATTGGCTTAATATAGTCTTTCTCCCAAAAGTTATACCCTTGTGCCACTGTTAGAAATATATATGCAAATTTATGTTAAAAAGTTAATCCCTTCTGAATTAGAATAATCCAAATGACCTGGTATTTATTTCCGATTTCTGTTGGATTAAGTGAGGATGAGAGACAACATTCTTCTGCATAGATTGCTAGTCTCTCGTGGGTAACCTTTCAGACAGTGGCAGTTGAACTTGCCATGGCAAACTAACAAATCACTCATCAAATCAGCAGTGCTGCTATTTGCTGCAATGGTGAGCTGT
>NC_043000.1:56423052-56443052 GCF_006345805.1 Octopus sinensis | reverse complement strand
TTTTTTTGTGCAATGTTTTCACTGCTGAGAAAAAAATTACAATCACTGACCCTTATATTACATTAAAATGATGTTGGTTGTTATTGTAATTATTTTCTCATGAAATAAATCTAACTATCTGGTTAAAGTTTGTTGCAGTAAATTTTCATTTATTCCTACAGAAGGATATTTTTTGCCATTTTACAGCAATTACATAAGTCATTATTGAGTTCACTACCCCAAGTATAATGTAATTTATAATTTCAAATAATTTTAATTTCTTCTCAAACTACAACTGATAAGATAGTATTTTCCTTTTTCAGTGTTGTTTTTCCTTCATTTCATCTCTGATGTTAATGCTGCTATGTCCAGCCATATTACTTGTAGTAATTTTCTGCATGGCAAATTCAGGTTTTGAATGAATGAAAGCTTTCTTTAGTGCATGTAATCAGAAGAAAAGCTGGTTATTTAACACACTGTGATATTAATGTTGGAGATAATATTCATTGTAAATTCACTGAATAGTCTCCTGCATCAAGCATGTGGCTGTTCCCACTGAATATTGTGTAGTCTGTCTGTCTGTTTGTCTTTGTCTATGTATGTGTTTGTGTGCACACATGTGTGTGTATATGTTATTTGCATGCATGAATCTGTATGTTTTTGACTGATGCACATGTGTGCATATACATATGTTTGTCTAGTTATGTGTATGTATGCATATTGGTGTGTGTATGTATCTGTGTTTATGTATGTACAATATCAGGTCACTTTGCATGCTACTGGTGATACACAATCCAGTTTTACTTATTACAAGGTTGGGTTATTGATAAATAAACTGGCACCTTACCAGCCTAGCTTGGTGAGAAGGGCTTCTAGAAGCCCGGCAAGACAAAATCAAGGTCTAGCAAAAGGACAGATAAACCCAGCTTAGGGTCTGTGAACAACTAGCAATAGTGTGAAGAGGCACAAAAATACTTGAAATAGCAAATGAATATGTTGCAAAACCTCTAATCATTGTCTGAACATCTATGTAAGAAGAAGATGGAAAATTATGATGTAAAACCTGAGGATGAGTCAGTCACTGGTTGTCCTAAGCCATTTCAGGCTACTGAAAGGAAAGCTTTTGTCTGTGGGTTTTGCACATGTTTCATTCATTTCGATCAGAGACTTCTTTGGACCACAAATGGACAACAGATCAGATGTTTTGTAAACGGTCATTGACTTTGCAATTGTTACATCATGCCTATCTGCAATGATGATATACTGCCACTTCCATAGTTCTCTAGCTCATGAGGGTATACAGTAGGGGTAACATAAAGTGGTGTGTTAGCATTAAACCCTTCTGTCCCTACTTAACTCCCAGGTTTTGTTGGAATTATCATCTGTGCTTCTGTAACTTTGTTTTTTTTTTCTAGATAGAATTGTTGACACTCAGAAATCCAATTTTAGCTCTAGCAAGAGATGGTCCACATGTAGCCTGGACCCTATCCTTTGACCTCTCTAGCATCGTACCAAGAGCTTGTGCTTTGCTGGCATAGTTCTCAGAGTCATAGAAATACATAACCTACCACATGTAATTTGATCTTGTGAGGTAACATTGGTGGTAACAGTCATGATTTTCTGGTCACCTATGTAGTTGAGTACTTTGTTGTGGCTGCTGTTTAACCCTTTAGCATTCAGATTATTTTGTTGAATGTAATGCTTATTTATTCCATCAGATGTTGTGTGCAAGAGAGAAGACTGTGCTGGTTTGGTCATGTGATGTGCATGGATGAGGACAGCTGCATAAAGAAGTGCTGATCTCTAACTGTGGAGGGAACCTGTAGAAGTGGGTAGACCCAGGAAGACGTGGGATGATGTGGTGAGAAGGGATTTTCAGATGCTGGGCCTCACTGAGTAAATGACAAGGGACCGGGAGTTGTGGTGATTTACTGTACTTGAGCAGATATGTCAAGCCAAGTAAAATCGCTGTCTTCCATACATATAGGCTTATCCTTTGCAGATGCCGGTGCCACATGGGATGCACTCGAGCTAATGCTGTGTAAACACTCCCATGCCAGTAGAATGTAAAAAGCACCCAGCACTCTCTGTAAAGTGGTTGGCATTAGGAAGGGCATCCAGCTGTAGAAACTATGCAAAAACAAACAATTGGAGTTTCTCAGCTGGCCAGCTCCTGTCAAACCATCCAACCTATGCCAGCATGGACAATGGATGTTAAACGACAACGATGATGATGATGATGATGACGATGTTTTGAATTAACCGTGCATTATCTTATAACTTTGTGATTTCAATGATGTAATTGTATATTTTTAGAAAGACATTGTAGGTTAGGTGTAAGAGGCCATTCTTGTCAGTCTCAAGATAAAATAATAAAATATTTGGGTCAGATATGGTCAGTTTAAATGTTAAAGGGTTAAGAAGTTTGATAGAATTCTAAGAAGGGATTGTTGTTGGACACAAATTGATTGCCATGATTACTGCTAACTCTGCCATCACTACCATACCATGACTACTGTCAATATTATGCTATCCTACCACCATCACCATCACTACCATCTGCACCACCACCACTGCTACCACCACCACCACACCACCACCACCACCGCCGCCACCATCATCACTTTTACATAATATAGGCTAAACTTCTAGAATGTTTTAACATAATTTTCCAGCTCATCAATGGTGTGTCATTTTTCTGTTCTAATTATTCCTGTCTTTTCTGGTTTTGAGAAGAGAAGCTTAGCTTCTCAAAATTGGAACTGAGGTAGATAGTTACATAATCTCCAATAATCACAGGTAAATATATAAAATTATTTTCTGGTATGTTTATATTCTTCTGTGTATATGTCTGTATGTGTATGTTGGATTTTTTGCAGTGTATGTTTGCATATGTATGTATATGTCCATGTATGTGTTTATGTATATAAATATATATAAATGTGTGTCTGTGTGTGTATATATATATATGAGTGTGTGTATATATATATATATGTATATATATATATATATATATATATATATATATATATAGTCAGATATTCTGACTATCAATCATAAATTCATATCCACACACAGGAACGCACACACACATTCACTTCACACACGCATACTTTATCAAAGATGCAGTCTTAAATCACTTATTCAACAAGAGTAGAATTCTTTGAGTAAAATCATCAAAGAAAGAAAGAAGGAAAGAAAGAAATCAAGGAAATAGGGAAGAAAGAGATAAGAAGGAGGAAGAGTTAATAAAATCATGAAGCAAAATAAGATTAATATAACAGGAATACGGAAATGACAGATTTTTCAAGATTTATCCGTCTTCATAAATGCAAATACTTACCTGATGTGTCTGTTGTAATAAAAGTATGTGTGTGTGTGTGTGTGTGTAATACACGCACACATACAAACTTATAGGTTCTTTGTGTGTCTATATACATACACTATCATATTCATGTAGACGATGCAAAAGACATTTTCTCAAAGTTTGAGTTCCTGAAAAATGATGTTGATAATAATGATGATGAAAACAACAACAACAACAACGATGATGTTGATGATGATGATGATGATTTCATTTGCCACAAGGGCCAAAGCTTTGGAGATAGTACAAATGCGAAATAGATAAGAAACCAAAGAAAACACGGAATGGCAAAGGAATTTCCATGGAGTAAATGGGGGATATCAGCATTATCAGTAAAGACACCATTAATACTTACATGATAATAATCTATCTGTGTATATATATATATATATATATATTTATAAAAGAGATTTTGTGTGTGTGTGTGTGTATGTACCTTATGCATTCCAAAACTGAATTGCCATTTTTGACATATGGAGTATCAAAAGATTCAGTAAGCTTTTGGCTACCAACTAAGCTATATTTTCATTCACTCATTTGCATTACAAAAATTTAAGATTATCATTTTCCTTTTCGTCACCTATCGTAAATGACATCTTTTCCCACCACCACAATGATGATGATGTCACATTTTTTATATGTGTTTGCGCATTCATTACGTATGTTAGGCCGATGACTGACAAGTATACGTGTGTGATAGTGTTTATGTCTCTCAGTATACATACATTTTTGTGACAACTAGCACACACACACACATACACACACACACATCTAATGACAGACACACAGAGGGACAGTGATAGGCTTGAGGTGTGCGTTTATGTATGTCTTTGTGTGTGTGTGTCTTAGTATGTGTGTGTGGCTTTCCCCCCACCCAACAGTGAAACATGCTGATATTGAAAGTTACAATTAACCACTATGCCATATGCCCGTGGGCATATGGTGTAGTGGTTAAGAGCATGAGCTACTAACCCCAAGATTCCGAGTTCAATTTCAGGCAGTGACCTGAATAATAATAATAATAATATAATAATAATAATAATAATAATAATAATAATAATAATAAATTAGACCAAAGCCAAACTTACAAATATTTAGGAATCCATGAACTAGATAAGACACAACACACACAAATGAAAGAGAAAATAAAGAAAGAATACTATAGACGAGTTAGATCAATACTAAAAACAGAGCTCAATGCTAAAAACAAGATAATAGGTATTAACACTTTAGCTGTCCCAGTTATAAGTTACAGCTACTATATCCTTAACTGGACACTAAATGAACTAACCAAAATAGATAGGAAAACAAGAAAAATAATGACAGGATCTAGGATGCATCACCCAAAATCTGACAGAAAGGCTAAATATACAACGTATAGAAGGTGGTAGAGGCCTTATACTGCTGGAAGACTATTATAAAATAACCACCATAGGAGTGCAAAAATTTCTACTTCAGAAGGAAGGAAAACTAATACAAATAGCGGCAAAACACGAGCAAAACAAAAAACCGTTCTCAATATTTAAGGAAGCTGACAAATACAAGCAAGAAATCATACCACCTAACAAATATGAAGAAGAAGAAGAAGAAGAAGAAGAAGAAGAAGAAGAAGAAGAAGAAGAAGAAGAAACAAAAGCTATAAAACAAATGAAATCCAAACTAAAACTAGAACAGCAACGGACCATGATACAACGATGGCAAGAAAAGCCTCTTCATGGCAAATACTGGACTAAACTAAATGCAAAAGAAATAGACGAAGAAAAATCCCAGCAATGGTTGAGTAGCTCAGGACTCAAAGCGGAGACAGAGGGATTTTTAATTGCAGCACAAGACCAAAGCCTCCCCACCAGAAATTACCAAAAACATATTATGAAAAGAAATATAACAACTGCAGAATATGTGGAGATGGACAAGAAACAATAAATCATATAATCTCTGGCTGCTCAGTCCTGGCTAAGAAGGAATATATTCACAGACATGACAGAGTTGGGACCTACATACACTGGAAGCTATGCCAACATTATGGAATAACAACAGAAAAAAGATGGTATAGGCACACACCAGAAAAGGTCACAGAAAACGAGAAAGCAACCATGCTCTGGGATATGCCAATACACACAGATAGAGAAATTAAGGCCAACAGACCAGATATAGTTGTCAGAGATCATGAAGAAAAAAAATGTTTTTTAATTTATGTATCAATACCAGCAGATGACAACGTGTCTCTAAAAGAAATGGAGAAACTTTCAAAATACAAAGACCTGGAAATAGAGGTAACTAGAATGTGGAATCTAAAAACAGAAACAATTCCTATCACAGTATCATGCATTAGGCATGATAAAAAATATTCAGACAAATACATAACAAAAACACCAGGACTTACACATAACATCCAGAAAATTGCACTACTAGGCACTGCACACATCCTACGCAAAACACTTTCAATACAGTAACCATCAGAGCATCACAACAAATCACAGCACATACCCAAGGCACACAGAGCTGCGCTCGGTAGTGAAGTGAAAGCACACTATAAAAATAAGACTACTAATAATAATAATAATAATAATAATAATAATAATAATAATAATAATAATAATAATAACAACAACATCGAAAAATAATTTAGGAATTAGAACCCAGGTTCAAAATTTCCCCAAGACACCTAATGAAGGCTGGAAGGTATAGCAGCTGTAACGTGTTAACAACAAACAAGATGAGGACAAATATCCGTCAATTGTAAATAATGTAAATAATGTACATAATTCCTCATCTCTTAAATATAGAACTGTACAATGACTAGGTTTCATTAGAGAATGAAAATAGTATCACACTTTCAATTTCAACTGAAATTTCAGTGTTCGATTATGAGACTGATGATGAGTGAATAATGAAAGTAATGTTTCTCCGAATTAGTTACATCTGTATTATAATAAAGAAAGTTGCTTAGGCGATCTTTTGTTTTGACTTGCAGAGCTGTCATCTGCGTTCGTTAATTTCTGTAAAAAAATTTTTATTTACTTTTGTCTTAAAGTGAGAGGAGAAAATGAAATATGTACGTACATCAATACAAACACATACATCTTTTTTTGTATGTACATATGTACGTGAAACACCAAATTTATTTTGCTAAATTCTTCATTATTTTCAAAATTAATTGAAGGACAGAATATCTCAACAGAAATATGGTAACTAAAGGGTTATGTGTTAAAGAGTCAATTAGCTTTAACCCTTTTAACATTCAGATTATTCTGTCAAATGTAATGCTTATTTATTCACAGGGCTTTACTCTCACTCAATGCAGCAGCCACAGGCTGGAATAGGCCATGTGGCAGACCCTGTTCCAAATGGCTGGACATGATTGGGGAAGATCTCCAGAGGCTCAACATCACCTTGGAGGATGCAAAGGGGTTGGCAGGGGAGCACCAGCAATGGAAAGCACTGGGTGGACCTGGTTGACTCTACGCAGGATGATGTTTCTGGGACCATTAATCTGGGATGATCCCAGTCCCATGAAGCAAGAGCAAGCAAGCAGCAAGCAAGCAGCACACCTTACCTTGTTGCTTTGAGATTTTGATGATGTAATTGACTATCTTAGAATAACATTGTAGCATAGGCACAAGAGACTGGATCTAGCTGGTTTGAACATAGAACACAGAATATTTGGGCAGGATATGATCGGTTTAACTGCTGAAGTGAAACATTTGAACGTACTCATCTTTTGTTCGCCCACACTAAAATCTCACCTTCATGGTTAGCAGCAACATTGGTGTTAATATATATATATAGTCACTGGAAATAAAACACATTTCTGGTTAAGTTTTTTCCTGAAACTGGAAATTGTTATTTCATTTAACATGAACTTCAGTATTTAAACCCTAAACTCTAACAACACTCCTCTATATGTAATATCAGATGTCAAGTATTGGAATCAGTGATTTTTTCATTAAAATTGCACTTTCTTTTCCCTTTCAATGTCTCTCTCTCTCTCTTTCTCTCTCTCTCTCCTCTCACCTTTTCAAATAATAAAATTCAATCCCTTTCCTAGATCTGACTACTACAAATGAAATACAGATAAACATACACACACATACATACACATATGTATACATCATGTATGTGTGTACGTACACACATATATATCACTTACATATATGTGAAATTATATATATATATATATTATATATATATATCTATGTATGTATATACTCTCACATACAAATATGTAAGTACATACGTGTGTGTGCTCAAGTTTATATACACATGTACTGTTGATGCATATATGAATATCTTTGGATCTATCTATCATATCTATTTTACTATTTTTTCTATCTGTCTGTTTTCTCCCTCTCTTTCTATATATATATATATATATATATATATATATATATATAAACATGTATGTAAATATGTATGTGTGCATATATATATATATATATATATAATATATATATATATATATATATATACACACATATATATATACATACATACATACATCTATATCATACATACAGCATACACCTGTACACACAAGGTATACTACACCTCACTCATGCAGTATGTGCAGTTGTTTGGTTATTAATTTCCTACAGCACACACCTTTAGCATCAGTACTCCATGAAATTACTGATTAAACCTGATGATGAAATAAGGAAATTACTTGCTGAACATTATAGGACCTAATTCCAAATTTTCATTGCTCTTTCTCTCTCTCTCTCTCTCTCTCTCTCACTTTCTCTCACTGTCTCTCTCTTTCTCTCTCTCTCCCTCCATTTCCATTACTATAATTATTATTATCATTATTGCCCTCCCCCTCCTCCTCTCCTCCTCCTCCTCCTCCTCCTCCTCATCATCATCATCATCATCATCATTGCTGTTGTTGGTGGTGTTGTTATCGTATTTTGACATGAACGGATGTGTTATTCAGACTGTTCTCAGAAATTGGATTATTACCAAGTTTTATTGGATGAACATTTTCTTTCTTGCTTTTTTTTTGTTTTTCTATTTTTTTTATGGTTATTTTACAAACAAGAAGAAGATGTCCAAATGTTTTGGATGTCCATCCCAATACCTTTGGTAGACAGAAAGTCTGTCTCTTAGACATTAGTTTTATTTATCCGAAAGATTTTTTTCTTATATTTACACTCCGTTCTATATTGGTGGTGGTGGTTGAGATAGAACAAATAATCACAAAAATGGGAGAAGCATTTAATATAACTCTCACCCGCTGAAAACAATACCTCAAAATGTATTTTCAATTGACAAAAATGAATTTAAAATTATAGAAAAACAGAATTTAAAAGAATATTTCAATGAAACAAAGAATTATACTTACAAACACAGACAGTCACAACTTGACATCTGAGAATGCATATTTAATAGCATCAAACAAAGTACTAACAACAACAACAACAACAATATACAACAGCAACTATAACAATAACACAAGCTTGTACATTGTTAACAAAAGTACTAAAAATGGCTCCTTTGCTAGCATTACAAGCCATAGTAAGATTTAGTATGTGGATCAAATCCAGTCCCAGAAACAGACATGTCATGAAAAATGTGTACCTCTTTGTCTGAAGAATTTTTTCAAAGGACAGACAAGAAGGATAATGACCTGTGTCTCCTTATGAAAGTCAAAGAAGTCGTTGATATGACCTCAAAGGAACAGCCAAAGGAAATCCTAGATCATGTTTACCATAACACGTCTTCCTTTCACATGAGTTGGGAATGTGTAAATGTGTTCCATTTTCAAAACTGAGTGCAAAGTGCGGCATCCAGAAAGTCTTCCCCATGTATTGTACCAGATTGTGAGCAAAAGCTTCACACACCTGGTACCATAAAATGTGGGATTACATAACATGGGAGTCACAACAAGAGATATTAATGGAAACATTAATCCTTGGTTCATCATCACCTGTATGGTTCATCCCAACCACACCACCACCACCACCACCAAGATGATGTGGGATTCATGGTTCTTCAAATCACAAATGAAGAGCTAATGGATATACTGGATAGTATATATGAAAAAGAAAGAAACACTTTGTTGAAAGAGTAGGAAATAGGGTAGTTCAAGTCTTCAGCACTTGATTGTAGAGATTAATAGTGAAAACTACATCAACAGCCTATGAACAACTATATTGTTTAACTACAAAGAGGATGTTGAGTTTTATCTTAAGTCATCCATTATTAGAGGAAGGTAATATTTGTTGCTCTGATCCAACCAAAATGAAAGCTTCTCATCTTGGTTTTGTTTTTGCATTTTATTTATATTCTTTAATTTATATCTGAATAGAGGAATTGTTTAATTGGTAATATCATTAAGCACCTCACAAAATCCCTTGCAGTCTGGCTCATTATGTTTTTAATTCAAATCAGGCCAAGACTGACTTTGTCTTTCATCTTCCCAAGGTTAAAATATATAGTATGTTCTGGAATCTAATTAACTAACTCCACTCCTAAATCTGTTATCCATGTATTCATATATTCATTTCCTTATTTGTGCAAATTTAAAACATTTTATTATATCATAATATAATGTTTAATGTTCTTGGCTGATACCTTATTTTCTATTATCACATATATACATCCCATATGCCTTTGGAATTCTCTTTTCTAACATTTTGTAAATATGAATGGGCTTGGTGGCAGAATAGAAGAAAGACCATCTTCCTGCTCAACCATGTGGTCAAAGAAATACCCCTTTCTAAAGGAACTGTTATCACTGAGCAGCTGGTATTCTTTGATAACATCATTGATCTGTCTTGACTATAACAGCCTACCTTCCGGTAGCCATCTTGGACTTCTTGTATCTCTCTGTATAGCAACCCAAAGCCTGAAAGAGTCAGGCTTCTGTTTGAGGCCTGCAAAACTTTAAGTCATATGGAACCATATCAAACTGTTATAAGTAATATATATAACTCCCATTAAATGTGTTGAGTGCCCTTTTGTTTGTTCACTCACTTGTATATATAAAAAAGGTAAAGACCCCATTTGGTCATGAATGACCATGGGATTGCATCAAGAAGGTTCCCCTCTGAGGCATAAGTCTGGACAAGGTTGTTTATAGAAGACCAGTAGTTGTTCATACATACCAGTCTCTCCTTCCCATACCACTGATGTTATCTAAGGGAAAAGCAAAGTCCAATACAGCTTAGCACCAGTGACATCACAACTCATTTCTACAGCTGAGTGAACAGGAGCAACATGAGATGAAGTGTCTTGCTCAAGAACACAGCACACAGCCTGTCTGGGAATTGAAATCACTACCTCATAATTGTGAGCCCAATGCTCTAACCACTGAGACATGCTTCCACAGTTTCCATCTATCAAATTCACTCATAAGCATTGGTTCACCTGAGGCTGTAGTTGAACATACTTACCCAAGGTGATGTGCAATGGGTCTGAACCCAAAACCACATGGTTGCAAAGCAAGCTACTTAACCATATAGCTATGCCTGCACCTATTTTCTTACTTTAATTGAAAACTAGTGGTAGGTGCCAACTAGAGATGAATCCTTACAATTTAGAAATTACTAAAGATTAGATTTAGCATAGAGTGACCATCTGCTCCGAAAATAGCATTTGAATATGTCTCCCACTTTAATATATTAAATTAGCATCATCCTGTGGTTCTGCTATTAATACCTAAATAATTATGATCTGTATTGTATTTTTCCAAATTTGGAATATGTATAATTCTTATCTCAATACCTTGCTCACCACCCACAACCTATAAAAGGACAAATACTCACACAAAATTTTTTAAAAATGAAAAAATAATAATTGTAGCATTCTACAAAGTCCTCTGTATAGTTTAAAACCATTGTTTGACCTTTAACTTTTATAGGTCAAATGTATAACTTAGAAAATTATATTCTATAGAAAAATGACCTATTACTTTTGAAAAGTTTGTTTCGTGTATTATAAGTAACCATGCAACTATATAGAAATAAATAAAAGTCAAAAATTCGCTGTCTTTCAAATATTCTTCAAGTAATGTACAATTATGTGTGCATATGTATGTATGTATGTATGTATGTATGTATGTATGTATGTATGTATGTATGTATGTATGTATGTATGTGTGTATATATGTGTGTGTGTATATATATATGTATATGTACATGGACATGTGTGTTTGTGTATATGTATGTATACAGTATATATATAGATATGTATGTATATGTGTCACAATGTATTTTTTGAATATATGTACATACACATATATAAATATCTATATTTATGTGCATGTGTGTGTATATATAACATATGTATATATATATATGCACATATACATATACATACATACATATATATGTATATATATACATACACATATATGAGTGTATGTCATAAAAATTAAAAATATATTTAATAAAAAAAGATATGCATAGCATGTATGAATAAATGTATGCATGTGTGTATGTGTGCATATATATATATATATATATATGCACACTCAAACTTACACCCATATATGTGTATATGCTGTGTGTGTATACATAGGCTATTTGCAAAATTTATTCTTATTTTCTTGAATACAATGAAGCCAGTTAGTGAGTGACAAGCTCCTTGAAAGACTAGACAAAAGTTTTGGAGATTTTTGAAATTCTATGTATGTTTCAATTTTCTTCTTCTTCTCTCAAGAATTCAATAACCTTGTAAATAAGCATCTGCAAGAAAGAAACTTCCTTTGTTGAAGTACAGACATGGCTGTATGGTAAAGAAGTTCACTTTGGAACCATGGGCGGGGACATTGGGTGTCTTCAACCATAGACTTGAATTGAGTTGAATTCAGTAGAAGGAAACTATGTGAGTGTCTATTGTTTGAGTGTGCATTGTGTGTGTGTGTGTGTGTGTGTGTGTGTGTGTGTGTGTGTGTGTGTGTTTTTGTGTTTGTGTGTTATATATATAATATATATATATATATATGTATATATATATATATATATATATATATATATATATATATATATATATATCTATATAAACGGCAGTTTGTCTGTGCGTGTTTCTGTGTGTCTGTTTGCTTGTACCCTCACCCTGACCATGGCTTTCAACTGATTCTGATGAAACTTGACACACACATAGCCCAATGTCATAATTCAAAACTAACGCAGCGAAAATTTTGAAAAGTTCCCCCAGTTCTGAAAAAAATCGATAAATTCGACATGGGGTCGAGAATCAGAAACACAAACCGCAAACTGTCTAGGGGACGCAACTCCAACTTTTTTTACTCTCAAAAAAATTTACCATCATTTTTTTCCCATTTTTTGGCTATTTTTTGGCTATAACTCTCTAAAAATGCTTTATAGTTATTTCCCTTACAAACCTGAGCAACGCCGGGCGATACTGCTAGTATATATATATATATATATATATATATATATATATATATGTTTGTTTGTATGTCTATGTTGTTAGTCCATATCTATTTCTTTCTCTTTCTCTCTCTGACACACACATATGCTCTCACACACACACACACACACACACACACACCTATTTATCTACTTACCCACTTGCCTATCAACCAACTGATAACCAAGTAACCATCCAACCAAACTACTTACTATATTCATGGATTGTATTACTGAATTATTATCAAAATTAGTGGGTCACAAACACGTTCAAGATCTTCTTTCCATTCTCTGCTGAACTCTATCTTCCTTTCTTCATTCATCAGCTCCTGTTAGAGACATAGAGTCTCCATCATGCTATACAGCATGTCTGAAGTATCTAGATCTGCTAAAGCTCAAATCCTTCCTAGTTCTGACCACAACGAATTGCGAAATGCAGACAGAAAAGGAATTGACCCCAGTACTAGACTGGTTCTGTATTCATGAAAGTTCAAAGGTCAAAAGACAAATTTGACCTTAGTGGATTTAAGGCATTTAAAATTTGCCTTGCAGCCATGGAGTTTTGGGTTCAGTCCCATTGCATGGCCCCTTGAGCAAGTATCTTCTATAATCCTGGACTGACCAATGCCTTGTGAGTGAATTTGGTTGATGGAAACTACGGACCGAGAGCAAAACAGCATGGTTGCAAAGCAAGCTTCTTAACCACACAGGCAAACTCTGACAGGATAAAAGGCAAAGTTGGCTTCTGTAGGATCTGGGTTTCGAATGCCAAGAACCATAAAGAATACCAGAAGACATTCTATCCAATGTTCTTACCATATTACAAATATCCATTTACCATGTTACAGATCTCAACTTAAGAAATTCCGAACTTTTGAAATGATTTTTTGAAATTAATTGAAACATGCATAAACAGGGTATTTCATTAGTGTATGAATAGAATAGAATTAATCCTAAATGGCACATGCCAGTGAGAGAGCTGCTATGCTATACTTTCTGCTATATAAAAAAAAATGCTGCCAAATCTCTGTCAAATGACATCTTACAAGTTAACCGTTTAGCATTCAAAATATTCTGTCAAATGTAATGCTTATTTATTCATATTGTTTTGAATTAATCGTGCATTATCTTGTAGCTTTGTGGTTTTGATGATGTGATTGTTTATTTTTAGAATGACATTATGAATAGATGGCACAAGCCAGATCTAGCCAGTTTGAACATAAAACAGGTTGAATATTTTGGCCGGATATGGCCAGTTTGAAAGCTAAAGGGTTAAACATATGCATTGGATAATGTAATTAGATACAACATACCTTAGAAAGAAGAGAAATAGAAAAAAAATTGGTGATCATTGCTACAATACCTTTGATCAAGTTCTGCTCAATCACGTCTAACCTTGAGCTAAGCAAGTAAACAAGCAGGAAAAACAGAAGACAAAAAATCACATCCCCCAAACCCATGAATCACGTCGCATCTAATTTGGGGCTAACAATAAAACACATTCGAGATGTAAAAGCTACATGCTCTACAAATTATTTGTAAATTTTTGTGTTTTCTATAAATATATACATCTTTATACATCTTTGTTTTTTATTTTTTTGAGTTTATTTATGTTTGTATATATGAGGCAATTAGCCAAATTTAACACAAACTATGTTTTTTTTGTGTTTTCTATCCTGGAGAAATGTGTTGGTTCTTTTGTGTCACTTGCATTTGATAAAAAAAAAGTTTTAATTGACAAGTTCTACCCATGTTCTTTGTTTTGAAGTCTGTAGAGGAATTCTAAATGAATGGTGTGTTTTGTAAATTCATTTTGGCAATCTTATGAATTCTTCTAAAAGCATCTTACTTTAGATAAAGGTAAACGTGTTACAGAAGTTTTGAAAAATACTGGTTACATGAGTTATGTGTTACACACAAACTAGGCTCTTCTTTTTCTGCGTCAGACAGGTGAATGATCCTTAGTGACAACTTTAACAATTACTGTGTGTTTGTCATGGAATTTTCATTACTTACTTAACTTACATAGGCCCCTTTTTTGTTCTGTCTAGAGAGGGTCATCATACCAATATAATTAACACACACACACACTGGTTTACTTCCACTCATTAAATATCCAATTGTTTTGTTTTTGTCAAATCGCTTTCAGTGCTTCTTGCAATCTTCTCAATGACTTAGTCTGTTATAGAAGCAAACCAGATACAAAAGCAAAGTTAAGTAAGTCCTTTGCTCCCCGTAGGGCATAATCAATCATTGACTTTTGTCATCTGTTCTCAACTCTTGGCTGTCTTTTCAGATTTCCTGAGAGAATTCTTTCCTGTCCTGGGTCTTGTTGGTTTTTGAATTGTCATTGATTCTTCTGTAATTTTGCTTGTTTGCTAGGTAGGAGTGTTGGCCCTATGCCAACCCATTTTTACCACTGGGAAGAGATGGTCCATATTATCCTGGCCTTTCCATCATGGAAAACTCCACTAGGAACTTGCACTCTTACTGGTATGACTCTTAGAGCCAGTGAAGCACACAAGACACCACACTACAACAAAGATTGGACTTTATGGTGGATGGAATTTTCATGGGAAAATGTAAAGATTATTTTCTTATTGCCTCACTTTAGGTTTTCTTTTTTCTTTCTCTCTCTCTCTTTTTTTTACAATGCATCATATTGTTAGTTGGGACAAATTTGCCATACCTGCTTGGACACTGGAAATATAAAGGGCTAAAATAAATAGTGTGTAAAATCTTTCTCTTATACTCTAACAATTGTGTCAGTCTGCTGTCCTGGACCAGTATTATATTTTATCAACCCTCTAGAGGCAGGTAATATAGAAATCACCTTTTCAAGATTGGAACTTGGAACATAAAAATCTGCTGGAACAAATATGGCAAGGCATTTTGTGCAATGTTCTATTGATTCTGTTAATTCAATCCTACAAAATTGTTGATGTGTGACTTATTCTACCTTTTCTTTACATGTCACAAGTATTTAAAGTGACACTTGGAAACATTCTGGTCATTTTTACAACGACTAAGCACTGATTGGTGCAGAACTAAGAAGACCTTACATGTTGATGACAGTTTCACTGTGGTATGAATTGAATTTCATGACAAATTTTGGGAAGTAGCCACTGACTCTAATGAAGAATTGTATGAAGAATCTGCACAAGATTTGATGTACACTCACTACATCTCATCTCATTTCCTCATTGACGAAAATGATGACAAGAACGTTAGACAAGATATGTTATAAACGAAAGAATTAGAAAAGCTTTTTAATAATCTAAAATATGTTGCAAAATATCTGTGGTAGAAAGAAAAAAACACAGATTCTGTATTATTGATATTTAGTAATACAGCTTTGTGTTTTAAAAGCCTTTATTTTTAGTTTTGTTTATAACACATTTTGTGATAATCTATTTCTTTTCTCTTGTTAGTACAGAGTATTTCTGTCATTCAGGAGGATATCTCTCTCCAGTGATATAAAACTGCCATCATAAATATTTGTTATGCGTAAATAAAAGTGAGATAATCACACATCAACAAGTGATACAAAGTTTGTCAGGCAACAAACTGGTAGAATAGTTATAGATTGTACAAAATGCCTTGCAGTATTTGTTCTGGCATTTCTCAGAGATATCTTTATCCAATATATTAATGTTTTTATAATACAGCTATGTCTAGAAAGGCTAGATTCCAGCTTGTAAGCTGTTGCTCAATTTGTATATAAAATATAGTATTCATTCCATTGCCGTATATCATAATTCATGTTGGGTGATAGATGCAATCTTTTGTTCAGTTTAACACAGCCACCTGGTTCTTGGGTGCTTTTAATGGAATTCAATCTGTTGCGAGTACATGGACCAGCTATCCAGTTACAGGATAATTTACTCTCACCAAATCTTACAGACCTTACTAAAAATATTTGGGCAATGAAATATCATATATTCCTTTATTCTTTTATTCACTCTGGACTCTTGGCTGTGACCATACTGGGGCACCTGTATTAAGGTACTGGAACATATATATTTAGCGCTATGTTTAAATCCATAGACTTAGCTTTTCATCTCTCTGGGATTAATCCATTCGTACCGAAATTTTTCTAGAGGATGAAATTGCCTGAAAATTCACAGATAATATTATTTTGACCTAAATAACAAGAGAAAAAAAATTTCATTGAAATCTGTATGATATTTCCTGAATTAATCACTGTCAGTTACAACAGACATTAGGCACTGTGCATATGAATATTTAATAAGCTTGTTAACTGTGCAATTTACTTATTTAGAGGCTAATAAAAGTATCGTATCTGACCATAACTCTATCATATTAATTCCTGTTCACAAAAATAAGATATCAATGAAAACTGAAAATTTATTTAGTAAAATATATCCTTTTGAAATGAAACTATATAGCTTTACTGAACATGGTACTTCTTGAACCATTTGCGAAGAACTCCTACATAACATTTTTCACGTATGAAATGACTTTTCCCAGAGCACTCTTTGCATCTCCTTTGATTTGGAATATATTCAATCCAATGCTCAACACCATCATATCCTGCATTGTCTTTCAAATGAGCAGATGTGCATTTTCTTTGAAACTTTGGAGTGCCATACATTTTGAATAGAGTTAGAGAAATGTTTTCGATAAATTGTATAATGTAATTTTGTACTTTGCTCTATTCATCAAGATGCATGTGTTTTGGATTGCTACAGATACAAAATATGATAAAATAGGCCACCACCGTTTATTTTGCAGCATTTGAATCCTATAGGAAGCGATGTTATGATCCAGAAGGTCAACAAATCCCATATATTTGTTGTAATTTTGGATGCTTTCAGGCTGTGGAATTAGAACATATTTCTTTTGAGGCCTATCATAGCATTTAACAATGGACATTTTATAGGTTTCAAAGTTTGATAGCAGAACAACATCATTATCTTTCCATTTCACAGCGACTATATTTGAAGTAGACTTGAACTCAGCTGTTCCTCTGGGGCATGCATTCATTTCAGTTTTCGTTTTGAAAGGATATCTAGCTGTCCTATTTTCTCTGCAGGTTCCTGATGCACATATTTCTTTCTCAAAAAGTTTCGGCATCAATTGAATACGTGTGAAATAGTTATCAAAAAATAGTTTGAAACCTTTATTGTCTGGTACTCCTACAGCATCAATGAGATCAAGGCAATGTTCCCACCAAGGCCAAATGCATTTTCGGTTTAGTTAGGACTGTCTTTCTTCTAGTATAGAAGTCAAAAGCATGCATATATCCATGCTGAGAACAAAGGACCCGAACTTTGAAACCAAACCAAATTAGTTTCCCTTTTATAAATTGTTTGGTATGGTACTTGCCATAATATGGAATCATACTTTCATCAACAGAGAGATGTTCTCTTAAGCCACCATGTTCCTTGAATTTTTTTTTTGTAAGTGGTCAAGTAGAAGTCTGAGTTTGAATGCAGTCCACCAAAGAATACATACAGCTACGATTTGCATACACTCAGAACTTTACCTTTTTGAACAGCATTTCAGTTTGTTTGTTCTACAATGTCATCCAGTAATTCATCTGTGAAGAGCAAACTAAAGAAATCTACTGGATTTGAGCAAGATTTTGCTTCCTCAGATGTATCTACAGGCTCACATGAAGTTCAAACATGATTCACCGCTTTGTTTTTCTTCCAGTTTCTTGTTTTACTGAATTTAATTTGTTTTAAATGTCCTGCAACTTCCTCAATGTCTTTAGGTTTATCCTGTTGACAAGAAATTTGTGCACCAGTTTCCAAAAGCCCTCTTTTCAGTCAAACTGAGGAAACTAGAGCCTCATCATCTGAAGCATCACTATCGCCATTGGAAAGTTCTATATTCTGAGTTAAAATTCCGCCAAGGTCAACTTTGCCTTTCATTCTTTCGGGGTCGATAAATAAAGTACCAGTTTCGCACTGGGGTCGATGTAATCGACTTAATCCATTTGTTTGTCCCCTCTATGTTTAGCCCCTTGTGGGTAGTAAAGAAATATATATTGTGAGGAAGACCCATGTGAACATCGCCTCTGTTGCTCAGCTCTTCCAATAATGCTAGGGCTTCTGCTGTTGTAAGACCGAAAGAAAAAATTACAATGATATAGGGATGTGTGGACACAAAATTTATTTCATATATATTATTTTAGCTATTTATATCATGAAGCTATATCAACATGCATGAAATATTAGGTGTGTTGTTTTATGTCTAAGTTGCCTGATATCTATTATAACAGACAGGGTGTTATAAGTTATTTTATTTACGGCATAAATCTCAGACAAATAATATTTGTCATCTCATCTATGATCATAAAAAAACATATAAGAAACCACAATAATGCCTACAGAATGTAATAATTGGAAATAATTGGCTTACCATTTACTGTGCGTCCTGCTTGTTCTCACCATGTTGCACAGCTGTGGTTGTTACAAGTTATGATGCAAGCATTTGTTCAAACAGACTGCATTCGTGTTAAGCACATGTTTCATTCTTTGATACAGATCATACAAAAATTACAAACTGAATGAAGTATTTGTTTTATACCCTTATAAATTAAGTGTCAGTTTAAACAGACAGTCGGCATGAATGGGTTAATGTCATAAGATAGAGTATCAGCCAAGTATTGCTGTTGAATTAATTCATTTGACATCTTCCTTAATTCCATCCCTTACCAAACCTTTTTTATGCCAATGTCTGAGCAATGCTGTGTGAGATCAAAAATGAATTTTCACTGACCTTAAGCTTCTTACTCAATGATTCTGTTCTGAAGTAGAGTCTGTTAGTATTACTTTACTAATTCACCGCCCTTATATAGTCACTAGAAGAACTGAATTGTCAGCTGTGACTACAAATTTAGTTACCCTGACATACACCTTCAAATATTAGAGAGATGGGATGCTGTGTATTCTGTTTTTAGAATGGAGAGTTCTTAGTAAATTTTTCAGATTGTAGTTGTTGTTTAGCTGTAAATCAGCACTGATCAGGCAGATCTATATCTTAACATGCCTTCAGTTTCAAAATATCTGTTAGAAACAGGCATCTTTCAAACAAACACTATTCATGTTGATATATGTATACATACATTTATTAAGGCAGCAAGCTGGCAGAATTGTTATTATACTGGGCAAAATGCTAAGCGGGATTTTGTCAGTCTTCATGTTCTGAGTTCAAATTCTGCCAAGGTTGACTTTAGCTTTCACCCTTTCAAGGTCGATAAAATAAATACTAGTTGAGCACTGAGGTTAATGTCAGCTGCTACTAAAAAGAGGAAG
>NC_043000.1:56403052-56418052 GCF_006345805.1 Octopus sinensis | reverse complement strand
GACGTCAAATCGCCATTCACCACAAAAGATTATGTTCTCTGATCAAACTCAACACAAAACCATAGCAATAAACAAGTGAAAAATATACGAAATAAAATAATTACCCATGTACTAAATTAGTTTCAGCTGTTATTTTCCGCAAGGAAAACTGCAGCCATCATCAGCATGGTCCGTTATAAATGTAATTTGCTGGACTAGATGCAAACACGATACCGAAATATCGCATGCATGGAGTTCAGCCTATTACATTTGAATATATCTTTCAAATGCCTCTACTTTGGCACGTTGGAACCCGAGAAAACTAGACTGCAGCTAATAATTAGCAGCAGTTAATTTATCGGTTAGAGAACATATTTATTTATATAAAATTAATTAAGGGTAGAAATTGATATTTATCAATTAAGACCAGTGGTCTAGCATATTAAAAAAGAATCCGAAGATTAAAATATTTATATATACCAATTAAGGACTGAACATGAAAAGTGGACAGTCAACATGCTAGATATAGACGTCAAATCGCCATTCACCACAAAAGATTATGTTCTCAGATCAAACTCAACACAAAACCATAGCAATAAACAAGTGAAAAATATACGAAATAAAATAATTACCCATGTACTAATTAGTTTCAGCTGTTATTTTCCGCAAGGAAAACTGCAGCCATCATCAGCATGGTCCGTTATAAATGTAATTTGCTGGACTAGATGCAAACACGATACCGAAATATCGCGTGCATGGAGTTCAGCCTATTACATTTGAATATATCTTTCAAATGCCTCTACTTTGGTGCGTTGGAACCCGAGAAAACTAGACTGCAGCTAATAATTAGCAGCAGTTAATTATCGGTTAGAGAACATATTTATTTATATAAAATTAATTAAGGGTAGAAATTGATATTTATCAATTAAGACCAGTGGTCTAGCATATTAAAAAAGAATCCGAAGATTAAAATATTTATATTACCAATTAAGGACTGAACACGAAAAGTGGACAGTCAACATGCTAGATATAGACGTCAAATCGCCATTCACCACAAAAGATTATTGTTCTCAGATCAAACTCAACACAAAACCATAGCAATAAACAAGTGAAAAATATACGAAATAAAATAATTACCCATGTACTAAATTAGTTTCAGCTGTTATTTCCGTAAGGAAAACTGCAGCCATCATCAGCATGGTCCGTTATAATGTAATTGCTGGACTAGATGCAAACACGATACCGAAATATCGCGTGCATGGAGTTCAGCCTATTACATGTGAATATATCTTTCAAATGCCTCTACTTTGGCGCGTTGGAACCCGAGAAAACTAGACTGCTGCTAATTATTAGCTGCAGGCTAGTTTTCTCGGGTTTCAACGCGCCAAAGTAAAGGCATTTGAAAGATATATTCAAATGTAATAGGCTGAACTCCATGCACGCGATATTTCGGTATCGTGTTTGCATCTAGTCCAGCAAATTACATTTATAACGGACCATGCTGATGATGGCTGCAGTTTTCCTTGCGGAAAATAACAGCTGAAACTAATTTAGTACATGGGTAATTATTTTATTTCGTATATTTTTCACTTGTTTATTGCTATGGTTTTGTGTTGATTTGATCTGAGAACATAATCTTTTGTGGTGAATGGCGATTTGACGTCTATATCTAGCATGTTGACTGTCCACTTTTCGTGTTCAGTCCTTAATTGGTATATATAAATATTTTAATCTTCGGATTCTTTTTTAATATGCTAGACCACTGGTCTTAATTGATAAATATCAATTTCTACCCTTAATTAATTTTATATATATATATATAGCTGCTATGTTGTTGTTGTTTTGTCTCATTTGGTCTAAAGTCGTATGATAACCACCGTTATATATATTTTGTTTATTCATTATACTGTTTTCAATTTCGTTTTCGCTCTGTTATTCACATCCGTCTTGTGCGTTCACATTCCTGTCTTCTACCAAGAAATCTAATGCTTACAGCTTAGTTTTTTTTTTCTGGGGCTGGCCGAGTTGGAGCAATATCAGAATTGAACAGCTAACTTTGCTATGATGATTCGGTATCTGACTGAAGATTGAAGGCTTCGAATGATTTGTCTGTGTTCCGTGTTCGTCCCTTCCTGTATTTCACGTTCATTATATATAAAAATTCATTCTTATATATATATATATATAGATATATATATATATATATATGATTTTGATTTTTCCAGTTTCAGCTAATGAGCTGTGGCCATGCTGGGGCACCGCCATTATATATATATATATCTATATATATATATATATATATTATATATATATATATATCTATATATATATATATATATATATATATATATATATATATATATATTTTTTTATCTATCTTTTACTTCTTTCATTCGTTGGACTGCGGCCATGCTGGGGCACTGTCTTGAATATTTAGTTGACAGAACCAGCCCCCAGTACTTATTTTTTAAACTTGGTCTCTTTTGCTGAACCGCTAAGTTACATGGACACACCGACACTGACTGTCAAGTGGTGGTTGGGAGACACACATACACATATATATGGTGGTTGTCTATGCCTTATGCAGTGTCTGATCACCTCCTGTACCTACACCTTAGATTCATCATGGTGTCTGATGTGGGTTTTTTTAAACTAGACAGTGTATTGAAAAGACACCCACATAGATTGCATATCCGATTTAAACCACCAAGAGCTGCAGTTAAGTTCTGATCTTTGTGGATCTTAAAATATCTTCTGAGGCCTCCTTTAGAATTGCAGACCTTATAGCAGACATGGCATTGAAAGTTGTGCACAGATATATGTAGAATAGTTGGTGGAGGTTTTGTGTGTGTGTGTGTGTGTGTGTGCAAAGAGGGTGGGTGCATCAAAGTCTCCTTGCTTTACTCCAAAAGATTCAGAGAGCCTACCACCAAAATTAACTCAAGCCTTCATATCTTGATGCAGAGCCCTGATCATGTTCACAAATTTTTCTGAGCAACCTATTTTTCTTAGAATTAGCCACAGAGCATTTTGATTAACAGTATTTCTTGGTGAAGCATGAGCTTCAAATGTTGGGCCTCACAGAGGCAATGACAAGCAACTGAGACTTTTGGAGATATGCTGTGCTTGAGAAGACCCAGCAAGCCAAATGAGATCGTAACCATGGCCAATGCCAGCATCACAAAACTGGCCCATTTAAAAGTACCCTTCAAATGTCGGGCAATATGCTGTGGTTGAGAAGACTTGTTGAGTCAAGTGAAATTGTAGTTGTGGCTGATGCCAGTACCGTCTGACTGTCACCCATGCCGGTAGCACATAAAAAGCACCATTCAAGTGTGGTTGATGCCAGTGCTACCTGACTGGCCCCCATGCCAGTTGCATGTAAAAAGCACTCTTGAAGTGGTTGGCATTACAAAGGGCATTCAGCTGTAGAAAACTTGCCAGATCAGATTGGAGCCTAGTGCAGCCTCCTGATTGCCAATCTTCAGTCAAACTGTCCAACCCATGCCAGCATGGAAAGCAGACATTAAACAATGATGATGATGATGATGGTAATACAAAACTGCATACATATAAACAAATACATGCACATACACAAATACACACGTATACACAAATACATACACATGCACAAATATATACACCCACACAAATGTATACACATACTCAAATGCGTACATATACACGAATACATAGACATACACAAATACATATACATACACAAATACATACACATGCACTAATACATACCCATACACAAACACACAAATATATACATATACACAAATGCATACACATGCACAAAAACATACACATACACAATTACTTACACATACACAAATGCATACACACACAAATACATACCCTTACACATACACATACACATGCACAAATACACACACACACACAAATATATACACATACACATACATATGCACAAATACATACACATGCACAAAAACATACATATACACAAATACATGCATGTACACAAATGCATACACATACATAAATACATACATATGCAGATTCATGCATATGCACATACACATGCATATACACGTATACATACATATGCACAACTGCATGCTCATACACATACACATTCATAAATACATCCACATACAAAGCATATACATAACAGTTTGATGAGCTTGGGTTGAAAGTTGTCTATGGCCTTCAATACACATCAATCAATATAGAATAGATACACATACTTGCTTGAATACATACACAAACAAAAGTACACTTGGAAATACATTCACACACACATGCACAAACACAAGCACACATACAAATACGTTCATGCACATAAACACACATACAGATGCAATACATACAAACAGACAAAACGGTTACTCAGTCAAAAGTTGTTATATATCAGCAATAAATGTTGCTGGAGTTCTGGATTACAAGATATTTAAAGCCCAGTGACCTGCGAAACATCAACGAGTGTTTATATTCAGTGTTCCTTTCAATGTTCTATGCAGACGTTCTTGGAAAGAGAAAGAGAGAGAGAGAGAGAGAGAGAGAGAGAGAGAGACAAAAACAAAAACCAAAAAAAAAAAAGAAAAAAGAAAAAAGCAGAAACAGTCCCTTGGAATTGCAGAATTATTCAGCTGTTTGTAATCTACAGCATATAATATAAACACAGTCATGCATGAATGCCACTGCCTAATGCGCAGAAGTACACATATGCCCATGCATTTTATTTCATATGCATCCATGTGTGTGTGCCTATCTGCTGTTTGTCCCTCTTTATATATATATATATATACACACACACACATATATATACAAATATGTATGCATATATATATATATATTTATATATTCACATACATATTTGTGCACACATGCATTATATTGTGTAATATGTGCATAATTATGTATGTATATATGTGTGAACACACACATATCTGTATGCAGATGGAGGGTAAGAAAGAGAGAGCTGGTCATTTACATACACTGATGTATGCATGCATAGCCATATTGTGTAGTGTGCATGTGTATATATATATATATATATATATATATATAATATATATATACATATATATATTTATATATATCTGTAATATATTATATAGACATACATATATATGTATATAAATATAGATATGTAGTTAATCATTTTTATGGTGTGCATGTACACACACATGATCATCACCACCACCAACACCACCACCACCATCACCACCACCTCCACTACCACCACCATCATCATCATCATTATCATCATCATCATTTAAAGTCTATGTTCCATGCTAGCATGGGTTAGACATTTGACAGGATCTAATAAGCCCAAAGACTGCACTGTACTTCATTGTCTGTACTGGGTTCATATATACAACTGGATGCCCTTTATAAAGCTGATCACTTTACATCATCATGTACTGAGTGCATTTTTTTCATAGTACCAACACTCATGAGGTAACCAGGCAACTTGCAGCATGATGAATCCTGAGGAGTGAGGAGTAACTTTATACTAGGATAATGAAGAATAGAGAAAGGTAAAATATTGGAGAAAAACAAGGGTAGCGCAGGAGAGGTTCCATATTATAAAAGACAGAATGGGTTGATTGGCTGAAGCCAGAAAGCATAAAAGAAAATAATGTATAATAATGGTGATGAGTATCAGGGTGGATGATCAAGATATGATGTAGGTAGAAATGAGCTGGGTAGAGGTGAAGGATTGAGTGGGGTAGAGGTCAAAGATTGAGTGGGGTAGTGGTCAAGGATTGAGTGGGGTAGTGGTCAAGGATTGAGTGCGGTAGTGGTCAAGGATTGAGTGGGGTAGAGGTCAAGGATTGAGTGGGGTAGAGGTCAAGGATTGAGTGGGGTAGAGGTCAAGGATTGAGTGGGGTAGTTTCCCTCTCAACTTATGCCAACTCACATGGGCCTGTTTCCCAGTTTCCACCTGGACGGGATGCTGGTCTATCACAGGATTATTCATTTTTGCAAGCGGAGTGGACTGGAGCAATGTGAAATGAAGTGTTTTGCTCAAGAACACAACGCATTACTCAGTCCAGGAACTGAAACCACAATCATATGATCATGTGTCCAACACCCTAACCACTAAACTATAGTTTGGAGCAGCAGTGTAAAAATGATGATACGGTAAACAGGAGGAGAACCAAAGTGAAATGACATGCTGCTGTGTTGATTGCAAGAGTGGATGGAGAAGAGGGAGGTTGGCACAGTGTATTTGAGGTGGGTGTGATATATGGTGGTGGTGGGGGAAGGGGAAGAAAAAAGACAATTTAGTGACACAGTTGGGGTAGGTGATCAATGAGAGTGTAGGTAGTGATGAAGGATGGATAACATTATTAATGGATGAAGGATGGATAGTAAGTGAAGTGGTTCTGGGTAGTAAGGACAGAGATATCAAGGCAGAACTGCTGGTTGGAAGTGATGGCTGGTGGGGATAGGTGTCTTGAGGTGGAAGAAAATTTGGTAAAGGGCACAGTTGCCTACATATATATATATGTATGTATATGTAGTTTCTACTGATGAGTTTGTAATTTTCAAATGAAACTAGACTAGTATAGTGATCTCGCTCAATATGGGGTGGTTATCTCCCCTGTCAGTATATGAAAATGTGCTTTCTTATTGCTCTAAGAATTCTTTAACTCTTATTTCTAGCAACATAGGTGCTACCTGGTATCCTCAGTCACAATTAGTGACAGTTAAATTTTTTACTTATTGATTTTATTTTGCATATAGCCATCTTTGTTATTATATTATATATATATCATCATCATCATCATCATCATCATTTAGCGTCCGTTTTCCATGCTAGCATGGGTTGGACGGTTCAACTGGGGTCTGGGGAGCCCGAAGGCTGCACCAGATATATATATACTAGCATTAAAGACCCGTCGTTGCTGGGTCATAGTGCTAGTGCATGTATATATGTGTATATATTACATGTACATCTATATATATACATCTACACATAAAATACAAAATACAAAGTTATATCTTGATATCGCTAGTGATAAGAATACTCAAAATATATAACAGACTGGAATTGTTAGCTCGTCTCTTGTAATTTCGATCAATTGTATCTTGTCCTCCCTCTTGTATAGAAGTGTGGCTACAATCCAGCCTACCTCTACTTCGGGGGGCATTACAAATTTTTTTCGGGACATCCTACGTCCCAGATATAAAGGTAAAAATAAAGTATTTCCACTTTGCAAGTTCGAGTCAAGTACTCCCTTGCACACTCCGTTGACTCGAACCTTGCTTCTATTGTGGCGAATTTACTGCCTCTGATTAGATACCTTTCATAGTCGCACCAAGACATTTTTTGAAGGTGCTTTCCTCCATGTGTTCAAATCTTCTTTTTTCTCTATATTGTATACTTTATAGACAATAGTCTTTTCTTTAATTTAATTTTTTATTATCCATCTGGACTATTCCATTTCTGCATGCTAATTTTATTTTTAATTTATTCCCATTCATGTGAAACCACTTATTCAAGTTCAAGTCATTGATGCAATTTTATACCAATTGCTATTTTTACTTTTGTTATGTTACGATTATATTATACTTTAGTTTGATTTTAATTATTACTTACTACATATAATTCAATTGTTATTATTATTTTTGTTGTTAAAGTGAAAGTATCTGACATAAAATAGAGAAATGTTTTTGTTTCATTTTTAACATGTAATACTGAAATAGTGGAGAAGATATGATATTGCTATGGGCTCACTCTAGGCAAGAAGTTGAACATTTTTTTTTTGCCCATGAAACTACATGGACCCTAAGTAAGGCATGTGTAAAATTTGAATGGAATTCGTTGTGTAGTTCTCAAGTTTTAGGGAATCGTAGTGGAGAAGATATGATATTGCTGTGGGCTCACCCTAGGCAAAAAGTTCAAAATTGTTTTTGCCGATGACATTCCCCGGACCCTAAGTAAGGCATGTGTAAAATTTGAATGAAATTGGTTGTGTAGTTCTCAAGTTTTAGGGAAACACACAGACAGACAGACACACATTCTCAGTTTTATATATATAAAGATACTTCACTACTAGGTATACCTCCTCAAGCACACATGCACATACCATACATATATATATACACGTGCACACACACATTCATGCTCGCACACACACACACACACACAGATAAAGAAATATGTGTATATACTACACAATAAAACTAAATTTTGTGCCTCATAGACCATAGAACTGCACCTAGAAAGTTCCTGTTGATGAAAGTTTTTTCTCTTATTTTGATAATGGAAAATCAGAAGTTGTCCATGAATGTGTATTTCACATCATTTCACGAAACCATCTTGTCTGATTATACTATGAATTCCATCAATCTATCGCTCTAAACTGGTACTTCTATATATAGTACTGATATATGTACATTGTGAGGTAAAGACACTATTGAGAATCTGGATGACCATCCTGGGAATATCAGTTTGAATGTTACACACTGACTCTTCTATTTCCTCTCAATGCTGGAATATTTATCCCTCTCAGAAAGGTTGTGATGCATCCTTGGTTCATTCTGAGCTTGGCTAATAGCAATAAATTGACCCCGAAAAGATGAAAGGAAAAGATTAATCTCAAAGATGACCTGAAAATAAATTAGGAGATGTGGAGTAAAGTAAAGCTGCATTGGGGAATTGATTGTGTGTTGAGCTTACATCCCATGTTGTGTTGTTTGCCATGTATGTTATAGATTGAATTCTTTCTTATTTATATATGTATTCACTCACTCTCCCACTCACTCATCTGATATTTCATTCACTTAATTATCATCATTCACATCAAATTTGATGACATACTTTCAAGAAAAATTAAGGATTAGTGTTGGACGTGTAGAAGTTTTTTGTTTTCTTATTGGTGGTGATCTTCTTATATATAATAATATTGATGTAAGTTATGTTGTGTCTAATGCGAACAGAAAAGAAAGGAAAAAAGAGAAACGGTAAATATAAATGGTAAAACAAGCATTAAAGAAAAATTGATAAAAATAAAAGCAGTCAAGATATATGCAAAAACAAAAGCACTCATAGAAATGAAAATGAATTCTTTGTTTTTGTATGCGTGTGTATGTTATGTTATTCGTTGTCTGGGTATGTTTGCAATGACTATGGCTGTGTTAGCAGTGTGTGTTTGTAATAGTGAAAGTAAACCTGTGTGTGCATATCTGATATTCCATATGAAAAGCTTTGTTATCATGTGTGTGCGTGTGTGTGTGTGTGTGTGTTAGTATGAAAGAAAAGAGAGACAAATGAGAGAAGAGACGTGTAAGAGAGTGTGAAAGGGGTAAAAAGAGCCAGTGAGGAAATAAAAAAAGAAAGAGAGAGAGGTTTTGGTAGCAGCATGGAACTAGATTGTTAGATAAATAGGTAGTTAGAAGAACAGACATACAGATGAATAGACAGGCCAGAAAAGCTATTGGAATAATGATGAATAACGATCTCAGCCCTTCATTGAAAAAGAAGAAGAATTAAAGCTTCTCTTCAGAGTTTTAGATTTTTTGTTTTTTTTTAACCAATAAATATGTAGAGGTCTTATTTTCTTTTGTTCCTTCTTTTGACATTTTTAGCACACATGTGCACACATACTGAGTATATATATGTGTGTACACATGTATATATATATATATATTCATTTATCATACACAACACAACACACATATATATAATATGTATATATATATATATATATATATATAATATATATATATATATATATATATGAGTGCACATGTGTTTGCATAAACGTATACACACACACATACACATATATATATTATATATATGTGTATGTGTTCTGTGTATATGTTTATGCATACACATGTGTACACATACAGATGTGTGGTAAGTATGCATGTGTATTTGTATGCATACATATACATATTTGAGTGTGTGTGTGTATATATATGTATATATATATATATATACATATATTATACATGCACACATGCATATATATATATGTACACACATATAGTATATGTATATAAATATATATATATATATATATATATTATATATATATATATATTTAATATATATATATAATAAATATATAGATATATATATGTGTATGTGTATATCTATATACATATATAAATATACATATATATATATATATAGATAGATAGATAGATAGATAGATAGATAGATAGATAGATAGATAGATGATAGATAGATAGATAGGTAGATAGATAGATGTGTATATAAATCAACAAATATGAATGGATAAATATAGATATAAGAACAGACACAATTCAAAGCAGGTCAACAGAGTTCGAAATGATGATTGAGTGCTGAAGCTTGGTTGTATGGTAAAAATATTGTGAACTTGCATGTATGAATGTATTTTGTCTGGAGTGGCGAAAAGAAGCAAAACTACTGATGTTAGATAGATTGTTGGAGCAAAAAAAGAGAGAATAAGAGAGAGAGGGGGGGGGGGGTAGGGGGGGAACACAGAATGATGGAAGTATTGAGAATAAGAAGAAGAAGAGAAAGAGAGGTAGTGGTCGGTAGAAGGTAAATTATGTGCTTACATCTCTTGTATGCAGCCGAAAAGCTTAGAAATATTAATGTAATTGCATGGCAGAAAGATGGTTCTATCTACAGTGTCATTATTTTACCTTACGATAAGGAACAAGAGGGGAAAGTTGGGGGAAAAAAAAGAAAAAAAGAAATATTTCTAAAACTCAGACACTTATTCTATACATACATATATATATGTATGTGTGTGTGTGTGTGTGTGTTTACGAATATATGATTGTATATATTTGTGGATCTCTATGCATGCATGTGTGTGTATGTTGGCATATGTGTATGTGTATGTACATATATTTATATATATATATACACACATACATACCATACAGTACATATATATATATATATATATATATATATTATGTATATAATATATATACCTATATATATGTATATATATATATAATATATATTATATTGATATATATATTATTATATATTATATCTTATAGGTTATTATATTTTATATTTTATTGTAACACATACAACATTATATACATTCACCACAGCACACATATATATAAACATATAGATCCATATATATTATATATATATACATACATATATATAATATGTATATAGTATATACAATATATATATATACACAGACATACACATATATATATATAATATAAATTTCAACACTCCCCCACTTACACACACACATACACACAATTACTTACACACACATACATAAATGTGGGTAGATATGTATGTGTGTACATATTTTTATATATTTTAACATAAAGCATAGAACTTAAAGTAATGAAATTCAGATTAATACCATCTGCTCTCTAAGATGTTATCAATACTGGATGATTCCTAGTGTTGTTCTGTTGATGCCTATTTCATTTTTGTTTTTGTTGTTTTTTCTTCTTATTTATTCATTTATTTTTATTTTTAATTTTTATTTGTCTTCTAGGAAAATCAAATAACACACCTTCTTTATCTGCCACCTCTCCACTGCTACTTTGAGAAAAATGCAGTCTTTTACAGTTGTATCAGGGTGTGGAGGGTGACACGGGTTATCACAATGATTTGAAAGTTTCCCTTGCAAGAACTATGTAACCTTTAGCTGTAAAACACTACACTGAAATATCTTTTTTTTTTTATTATGGCCTCATACACACACACACACACATATATGTATATATATGTGCATACATGCATATATATATCATATATATATATATATATATATATATATATATATAATATATATATATATATATATAATATATATATATATATGTATATATATAGTAATTATATATATAGATATATATCTATATATATATGAAAAAACAAGTCAAAAATAGAAAATGCTAAGGATTGATTTTATAGTGAATCTTTCAGTACCGGTTTCAGTTCATTTTGAGACCTTTTCAACTGTAACGATTAAATAATTAAATTTAGAAAAATTAGAAGAAAAAGTTTTTAAAAGAATATTTCTGTAGTAGTGTTCAGATATAAGTAGCATTCTGCCCCTTTCTCTGACTCCTTGTTTGCACTTGTGTGTTCGAGGTCGTTATATATATATATATATATATATATATATATATATATATATATATATATATATATATATAATATATATATATATATATATATATAGTATATATATTATATATATGTATATATATATGCATGTATGCATTTGTTTGTTATTACATATATAGATAAGTTTGGTCACCTGCTCTCTCTCTCTCTCTCTCTCTGTCTCTTGTATCTCAACATCTACGTGGAATTTCTTAACTTGAGAGCAGAGAGATGACTCCACAGGATGCCACCTACTTGTTAACTAATATGGAGGTCAATGCTTTGTTACTTATCTCTGCCACTAAATCCATTCAGCTCTCTAAGTTAAGAAAGTATCATGTTTGCAGAAATCTTACCACTTTTAATATTGTCTGCATTGTAAAATGAATTTGTAGTTTGCTGTCATGCATATTTCCTCCATTATTTGAAGATATGTATCATAAACGAATGTCTTACATGTAAGCTGTTTATCTCTCTCATATTTTTAAATGCTATGTAACTCAGATATAGGAACCAACCAAAGTATAAACTCCTTGTTATTTGGAAGAAGAACTGAGTAAAAATAGCCATATTTTTATTTGCCGGTGGTATGTAAAAAGCACACGTGCCGGTGCTATATAATAGTGCTTGTTTCAGCACCATGCAAATGCACCCATGTTGGTGCTGAGTAAAAAGCACTCAGCACACTCTGTAAAGGGATTGGCATTAGGAAGGGCATCCAACCATAGAAACCAGGCCAAATCAAACTGGAACCTGGTACAGCTCTTCTGCTTGCCAGCTCTGGTCAAACTATGTCTGCATGGAAAATAGATGTTAAATAATAATAATAATAATAATAATGATAATAATAATAATAATAATAATTGCCAGCCACTAAGGGACATGCTCAACTGGTTAATGTCAAACAACTGACAAGCAAATCTGTGGTATTGAGCAGAATATTTGCTGTAGCCCGTTGTATCAAAGATGAGCTACAGCAAATATTCTGCTCAATACCACAGATTTGCTTGTCAGTTGTTTGACCGTAACCAGTTGAGCATGTCCCTTAGTGGCTGGCGATATGTGCATCTCTGATCACAAGCAGAAGTAGTGGGGGAGCATCATAGCCGTGTGTTGAGAGGGATTCTTTGGGGTTTGAATAATTCACCTTTGGAAACATGGGTGTTTCGTTCAACATCCTTAAACAACCCTTATTCAGGGAACTTTTGAGTGGGATGGGCTACTTGACCAGAAGAAAATTCTAAATGGGCCCCACCTGCAAGGTCATGCGCTGTTTATCTTGATATGAGATCACCATGTCACGCACATATGGTTGTGATGCATGTGCCTAGTGTACCCTTATCAGACGGGTAGTCATGATGGGTATACTGGGCTTCGTATATTTTACCCCGGTGTCACTTTGATGGCATGCACTGCTCTCTCACTCAATAATAATAATAATAATAATAATAATAATAATAATAATAATAATATTGATGATGATGATTTATTCTTTTATTGGCTACAGGGGCTAATATAAATAAACATAAAAGACATGAAACAACATAAAAGGCAGCACAAGACAATACAAAGGGTTTTACTGCATATAAGCAATAAAAACAATCAAAATTAAACAATATAAAACTCCCAAAAGGGGAGGTACTTTAAAGGTACTCGTGGAAAAACCCATGGGTACCTGACCAACAGAGCAAGAGCCCTTCTTTTATTTCTTCACATGTGTATACTCAGAACTGGCTCTTTCACATTGACCGTTCTTCCAACATTCACTCACCTTTTGATAAACTTGCTAGAAGGCGACACTTTCCTCTCCACCCTCACTTTCCTTTTCAAGTGACTCTTGAAATAATAATGATAATAATAATAATAATATAATAATAATAATATAATGATGATGATGATGATGATTTATTCTTTTATTGGCTACAGGGGCTAATATAAATAAACATAAAAGACATGAAACAACATAAAAGGCAGCACAAGACAATACAAAGGGTTTTACTGCATATAAGCAATAAAAACAATCAAAATTAAACAATATAAAACTCCCAAAAGGGGAGGTACTTTAAAGGTACTCGTGGAAAAACCCATGGGTACCTGACCAACAGAGCAAGAGCCCTTCTTTTATTTCTTCACATGTGTATACTCAGAACTGGCTCTTTCACATTGACCGTTCTTCCAACATTCACTCACCTTTTGATAAACTTGCTAGAAGGCGACACTTTCCTCTCCACCCTCACTTTCCTTTTCAAGTGACTCTTGAAATAATAATGATAATAATAATAATAATAATAATAATAATAATAATAATAATGATGATGATGATGATGATGATGGTTATTATTATTATCATTGTCATTGAAGATGTTTTTCCTCCTGAAATAAGTCTTGAAAAGGTATCATGCTTCCTACAGGGGAAAGGTAACATTTCATTAGCCAATTTTCTCCAAAGAACCTGGTTATCTGTGCTAAATTTGCTAAATTTACCATGTCTCTGTGCTATCGAACTAAAAGCTGAAAATCATACTGGATCTACATGTTACAAAGACACTAACAAAATATCTTAGCATGTGGAAGAACTGATATTTGTTTTTTATGTTTATTTGTTTTTCAGAATTTTGGGGTCAAAGTTGTTATGTATCTTTGACATTAGAACATTTTTAATGTAAAAATTTAATGATTTACCTTCAGTTTATTAATACTCAGTGAGAGCCACAACCTGCTAAGACGATAACTTACCAATAGCTTAACAATACATTGTTCTATGTTCATGCATTATTTCACTTATTAATATGACACACATTAGGGATAAATATTGGTAGTACTTGTAATATCCTTTAGCTCCCTGTGGCTCGGATTCCAAATTGTTACTCACAAAATTGCTAGTCACTGTTAGCAAGGTCTAGCAGCAACAAAAAAAAGCAAAAAAAAACCTAACAAAA
>NC_043000.1:56368052-56400552 GCF_006345805.1 Octopus sinensis | reverse complement strand
ATGACAAGAAGTATATAATTTACATTCATTGGAACTTACGGTGTTAGTTAATAAATCTATACATATGCTCTATAGCAAATTATAACAATGAAACCATGTACCACTAGCACACCAGTAATATAAGTGTGTGTATGTATATATGTGTGTGTGTACTTACAAACATACCTTCTCACTTAGAGAACCAGACGCATTCAATGTCAAAGACAAGATATAAAACACTGACCTCTATATGCTCATTGCAGCTGGTGTCCTGTTGACTCAGCCATTCACCCTCAAGTTTTGCATACAGCCTTTAGTCATGAGAAATTTACTGTAATAATAGCCAAAGGCATATTACCTCTAATTTACCATCAATTCTGTTTTGTCATTGAAGCATCTACTGCTGTCTGCAGTGGAGAAGAATAATTGCATCATTTAGTGAGAATATCTGTTGATTTCATAGGAGACACTGCAACTGGTTGGCAACCAAGCATCAAAAGTCAATTTATTGTTCATAAGCCAAAAGGGAATCTCCATGTGATCACTGTGAATGCTAGAAATAGTAGCCATATAGTTCTCAAAATACACTGCTGATGTCTTGAAAAGGAAGGGACACATTGAACAATGTATTTCAAGATATGCAATCATCATCATCATCATCGTTTAACGTCCGTTTTCCATGCTAGCATGGGTTGGATGGTTCGACCGGGGTCTGGGAAGCCAGAAGGCTGCACCAGGCTCCAGTCTGATCTGGCAGTGTTTTTACAGCTGGATGCCCTTCCTAACACCAACCACTTTGTGAGTGTAGTGGGTGCTTTCTACATGCCACCGGCACAGGTGCCAGGGGAGGCTGGCACTGGCCATGATTGGTTGGTGCTTTTTACGTGCCACCCTCCCAGAAGCCAGTCAAGGCAATACTTGCGAAAATGAAAAAGACAGTCATGACCACAATATATTTGATTGTAGGCTTGCTCAGTCAAAGCTGACTGTCAGATGCACAACAACAACAAGAGCAATTTTATTGTTGTTATTTAACCCAAGGTAAGCTTTGATCGAGCATACCTTTCCTTAAATACATTCTGGTTGTTTCCATTCTGTCTTTTCAAAAGATATTCTCTCTTTACTCTTTTACTTGTTTCAGTCATTTGACTGCGGCCATGCTGGAGCACCGCCTTTAGTCGAGCAAATCGACCCCGGGACTTATTCTTTGTAAGCCCAGTACTTATTCTATCGGTCTCTTTTGCCGAATCGCTAAGTGACGGAGACGTAAACACACCAGCATCAGTTGTCAAGCAATGCTAGGGGGACAAATACAGACACACAAACACACACATACATATATATATATATATATATATTTACATATATACGACAGGCTTCTTTAAGTTTCCGTCTACCAAATCCACTCACAAGGCATTGGTCGGCCCGGGGCTATAGCAGAAGACACTTGCCCAAGATGCCACGCAGTGGGACTGAACCCGGAATCATGTGGTTGGTTAGCAAGCTACTTACCACACAGCCACTCCTGCGCCTATGTAAGCCTGCATTATCTAATGTAGTCTTTCTTTATTTAAGTGTAGAGTATGATTTGAGGAAAATATAGCTACTATCCTTAGCAAATCAAGTGAATGAGTAGAGGTTCTTTCTCCACTTCACTTAATGAATACTCGCCTGTCTGCCAAAGAATACCTTTATCATTAGTTGCGCATGAGTTGGTTGCTCTGCTGCAAGAGGACAGATTTTGTTTGCACCGATATTGGTTTTCAGTCAATATTTGTTTTCTGTCAATGGATTTTAGTTGTAAAATAGCAGCAGAATAAATGTTTAAGGCATCTGGCACTTTATTCAATATTTCTATGCATCTTGATTGCATCTCTCTCTCTATTTCTCTCTCACTCTCTCTCTCTCTCTATTTTCTCTCTGTCTATTTATCTTTTCTTTTTATCTATCTACTTATGTCTATGTATGTATGTATGTATGTATGTATGTATGTATGTATGTATGTATGTATGTATGTATGTATGTATCTATCTATCTATCTATCTATCTATCTATCTATCTATCTATCTTTCTCACTTTTTGTCTTTTCTTCTTTCTTTCATTCTTTCTTTTTCATCTTTCTTTCACTCTTCCTTTTTTCTTTCTTTTGTTCTTTCTTTCTTTCACTCTTCCTTTTTTCTTTCTTTTGTTCTTTCTTTCTTTCTGTCTACACACACACACACACTTACACCATATTTATTAAAGTGCAATGCAGTCTTGAATATAATGTGGCCTTCTTTTTTTTAGTAACTAAAAATTAGAAAATATATTTTATCTTCTTATATAACACAACCTCCATAGTTATCTATATATTTGAAAAATGAAAAAAAAAAAAAACAATGTAATATCATATCAAATTTTAAAACACATAAAACAAAACAAAACAAAAAAACTAAATATAAACACTAGAATTGGAATGGTTTCCTGGTTTTGTTCAATAACTTTTGCTTAAAAGCTATTGAGCCAAGTCTATAGCACAGCTTAAAAAAACAAGGTCATTGTTCATAAAATGAGTTTATCACCAAAAAAAAAACCTCCAAATTCTTATTCATCCATCATTTGATTCTCCAAATAACTTTAGTCATTCTTCTTGATTTAGCTTTAACTTTTCATCACCGTCTCATCCTATCACTTTCTCATCTTTTTCATATAAACTTGCAGTGGTGTCTGTTGGTGCATTTTGATCATTCCACACTAGGTTATCTTCCCTTCCATCTCATTTACTTACTAATATCAGTTTTTTAGAAAAAAAGCTTTTAGAAATCACATGTTCAGATAAAATAGTCCAAACCACTTTAATCCAGATAGCAACAGAAGAAAGGCAAGGGGTCTTTTTATTTCTTTTTTTAAGATTTCTTCTTTTTTTTTCTTCTTTCTATCACTTCATCAGATGACATCCATGATATCCACTGCATTTTGTCTTTATTCTTACTTAAATAGCTTGCTCAGAAACAATTTCAAAGAACTGAACAACACTTGTCAAATGACATGGTGATTCCAATTTAAGTTTTTATATCTCTGAATATATGTTTCATTTGTTGAGCAAGGTGAGCATTAGATTCATCCCACACCAACATTGCAGCTTCTGGTCATTTATCCAGTATTTTTCTCAGACATAATCCTGTGCATTACCCACTACCTTCCTTCCTTCCTTCTTTGCTTCCTTCCTTCCTTCTTTGCTTCCTTCCTTCCTTCTTTGCTTCCTTCCTTCCTTCCTTCCTTCTTTGCTTCCTTCCTTGCTTGCTTCCTTCCTTCCTTCCTTCTTTGCTTCCTTCCTTCCTTCCTTTCTTCCTTCCTTCCTTCCTTCCTTCTTTGCTTCCTTCCTTCCTTCTTTGCTTCCTTCCTTCCTTCTTTGCTTCCTTCCTTCCTTCCTTCTTTGCTTCCTTCCTTCTTTCCTTCCTTCCTTCTTTGCTTCCTTCCTTCTTTGCTTCCTTCCTTCTTCGCTTCCTTCCTTCCTTTTTTTCTTTCAGGTGAAGTAAACAATAACGCCAGATGGAAAATTTTCACTTTTTGTTAGGATTGTCTTTCTTTTAAAACATATTCACGGTGGTTAGCTTTTGGTTCTGTGATTTAAATAACTTAAAAGCTGAAATAAAGTTTTTCTCATACTTTGTTATTCCAATACAAACAGGTTTATTTCCTATTTTACAAAGTGTTTTGTACTCTGAAATGCCAAACACCATGGATTTTTCATCCATATTTCCAATATGACTCAGTTTGAAGTGATGATACTTTCACTCATCTTTATATATAAAAGTGAAATTGTGTGAGTGTCTGTCTCCTACGATTTAGATTCCTAACTACTCCCACATTTTACGGTGCAGTTTAACCAAAAGCGGGTATCTTATAGTCGTGATTCATATCGAGCCCTTCTGGGTATTAGCGCACGTCCACGATGAGTCTACGATTTAAAAAAAGTTTACCATCATTTTTTCCCATTTTTAATGCATTTTTTGCTATTATATAAGGGAAGTAACTCTCTAAAAATGCTTATATAGTTATTTCCCTTACAAACCCAAAGAACGCCGGGTGATTCTGCTAGTTTATTATAAAGCTGTTATGCAGGTTGAGTTGCTACTTCTCTGCATTGAGAGGTCATGGTTCCCTTACTATGGATATGTGATTAGAATGTCACAGGAAAGACTTGCAAGACAGATTCTTCAAGCTGAGTCAACCAACAGGAGAACACTGGCAGTAGACTAAAAACCAGATGGTTGCATAATATCCATAGTCTCAGTTTGAAAACCAGTCAAAATGTATAAAATAAGGCGGTGAGCTGGCAGAATCGTTAGCACGCCAGGCGAAATGCATAACCATATTTCATCTGCCGTTACGTTCTGAGTTCAAATTCCGCCGAGGTCAACTTTGCCTTTCATCCTTTCGGGGTCAATAAATTAAGTACCAGTTATGCACTGGGGTCGATGTAATTGACTTAATCCATTTGTCTGTCCTTGTTTGTCCCCTCTGTGTTTACCTCGTTGTGGTTAGTAAAGAAATAAGTATAATTATGGCTTCTTTGGATAGGACTCTATGGAGGAGTTGCCTGAGTATTCTATCTCTATTATCCTTTCAAGAGTAGCAGGTGGAAAAGATGGGTGGTTGAATGGATTTTGCCGGTTCTGGATAGTGAAGCTGCTGTTCGCTTAGAAATTGTTTGCTGTTTGCCATTTTCTGCATTTGGGTTTTATTGTTTCTCTAATCTAATCTAATATTGCTCTCTGTGTTGGTATATGAGGAGTTTAATTTGTTAGTTGAATTATCAAGAGTAAAATATTTACAGAGTAAAATATTTATTAATGTTTGTTATTCAAGGTTAAGGAATATGTTTAATATAAACTGTGAAATATTCTTACATACACAAATTACTCAAAACCTGTTCTCCTTCTTACAGCAATCTTTTATTACCTAACATAAAGCTTCCTCACTGACTACCATAGGCCTACTCATTCAAAGACAATATTTGTTTGCAAACCAAATGGTTACCTCACTAGTGATAGTGCCACAAAAAAAGTACCTAATACACTTTGTAATATAATTGGCATTAGAGAAGGTGTCCAGTCATAAAAACCATGCCAAAGTATATATTGAAGTATGATGCAATTCTCCAACCTGTTGGATTCTGTTAAACTATGTGACCCGTGCCAACATGGAAAATGGACATTAAAAGGACAGATGATGATAATGAGGTCATTTGACAAATTTGTTAAAGCATTAGATATGATGCCTTAAAGAAGTCATTTTGGCACAACGAATCAAAATTTACTTTAACTTTCCTTCTTTCAAGACTAATGAATAAGATATTAGTTCAGAGCAGTGGTTCAGTAGAATTGTTAGAGTCAGCTGACATGCTTTATGCTATCTGTTTCAAATTTTTGTGTTTTGAGCTGAAATTCTGCCTTTGGTAAATTGAACCCATCACCCAGTTTAACACCACTACCACTGCCTTCAGTTGAACAGCATGGACAGGTAAGTCTATAACCTGTATAGATGATCTAGTAATGGCATACACATATTATCACTCAACAGCAGATCAGCAACAGCTAAATGGAAATATTAAAATGGCTATAAGTTTACAACAACTGCTAGAATATAACTGCTTACATGCAATAATGTTGTTCAAACGTAAATAATCCTCAGAGCCCATTCAATTTTTCAGTTTTGTCAGCCTCCTCCGTCGAGAATTTAGTGTTTGAAGCATCACCAGTTATTGACAATAGGAGCTATTGTTCTATATCTAATCGGAATAGGAGCTATAATTTGTAATCTAAAAGAAGGTTTTGTCTGAGATTATTTTATGATCCTATAGATCTTTGGATTCGCATTGCCATAAAGCATGGTACAATGAGTCTCTTGTATTTTTCTATCTGTTTCAGTCACTCTGTTGATATTTGCTTTAGTGTTTACTTTTCGATTCCAGAGATCTTAAGAATCATGCAACTAGTAAATCTGGTACAATGATAAATCTTGAAAATTTATATTAAGTTAATTAATTGTGTCTAGCCATCCAGAAATATTTAGAATTTTCCAAGCTGGCTAGTTATTATTTCTCTCACAGTCAAAAATAAAATTTTAAAAAATTACAAAGACACACCAGCTAAAAAAGCAAAGCAAAACAGCATGATAGCAACAAATAAACTATAAATTGCAATAAAATTTTGCCCTCGGCTAATGATATCAGTATCAATCAAAATCTCAGAAAGATTAATTTTGATTAAATAAAAGTTGTGTAAGTACTTACAGTTTTTCTTGGTAGCACGTGGCTCTGATGAGGTCTATGCTACTTTTTTTTCCTGTTTTCTTAACCATTTTTGTATTTCTTATTGATTAATCTTTCTCAGTATGAAAATTATTTTTGTTTAATTTATTATTACTAATTTTTCTTTTCCTTTTTTCTTTTTGTGTCTTGCTGTTTTTAGATGATTTCATTTTATATCTCTTGTTCATGTTGAGAATTTGTTTTCTTGTTGTTTATTTTTCTCGTTGTTTTGTTTATCAGGAATAACTTTGATCTATATGTTCATTCTTTGCATCACATGTAATTTCATAATTGTCTTGAGTTCACTCTTAGCATCATATATCATTTTCTTATTGTTCTGAGTTCAAATTCCAATAAGGTTGACTTTGTATTTCATGATGAGAGTAACTGTCATCCTAGTGGTTGCAGGGGCACTCGGAGCACTAATGACCAAGTTTGAGAAATATGTTGGAGAAATTGGAATTGACATGAGGGCAGAGCATGTCCATCTATGTCCCTCAGAGCATGTCCCTCTAAAACTGCTCTATTGGGGACAGCTAAGAGTGTGTTATTGGTACTTAAATCTCAAGTGTCTTCCATAATACTTAACATATAAATGCCAAGTCATATAATTTGTGGACCTTGTGAGGCCTTTGACTACAGGATGCTGTCCACTTTCACAGAATTAACCAGAGCAAGTAAGATCAAGAGTTCTGAGGAGTGAAATATGGTAATGATGATGATGTTGATGATAATAATGATTAAATACAATGAGTTGAGATATGTGATTGAGCAGCTTTGAAAATGTAAGAGTGTAAAGGTAGGGCCACTAGTCATAGGTGGGTTGAGTACCATAAGCAGAAATTTCAAGAAAGCTGAACATCTTGTTTGTGACATAAATTTCTCTGTTAAACAGAAAGCCTGTTTATTTAGGAACAGCAAGAATCTTAAGAAAGGTGATAAATATCTAAAGTTGTGGGATGTGACTTGCTATCCAGTAGAATGAACTCCAAACTGGCAAGTTGACTCTTGAGCTTCATTCAAGTGCATCATGCCTTATTCTCTTTCCAGGTTAGGAACCACTGCCCTTTCCATGGTGTTGATTCTTCTGAGCATTTGAAGTTTCTGTAATCAAAAGTTTTTTTTTCTGGGATCACATGATTAGCCCAATGCTCAATCTTCAAAACCTGAAGTGGGTTTGGTTTACTGTTGGAGTTTCCTACCCTTAGATGATTCCAGTGTTGCCCAAACTTACAAACCCTATCTGTAAGCCCATGTCTTGAGGAAACACCCACATTGATATGGTATGGGTGTGCAACTATAAAGTTCACCCCTGCCTATGGATGCTCTGAGTGCCCTAAACTAGGAGCTCTTTGCAGGACTTCCCAGAACATCATATTTCTGGAATTCCTTTCCAGCATGCATGTTTGTTTCATTTTCCTGCAGTCTTTGATTTGCAGTTATTCAAGAGTAACACCAATCTCACTATGCTTGGATTACTACAAAATGCCATGAGCAAAGTCTCTACCTCCAGACCAAACTGAAAGGAAAAAGATTCTGATTAGGTGAACTTTTCCTTCCTTCCTTCCTTCCTCCCTCCCTCCCTTCATTTCTTCCTTTGTTCCTTCATTTGTTCCTTCCTTCATTCCTTCCAGGGTCAGTAAAATAAGCACTGGTCAAGTACTGGGGTTTATAATTGACTGCATCCCTTTTCTTACACCACATGGATTGACCTGCAGCTAGACAACAACAATAACAACAGCACTAACAACAACTAGCAGCAGGTTAAATAATTTCTATTATTCTCCAGAATATTCCATTATTGTCTACGCTGTACGTTGAATAAAGGTACAATATCTTGTTAGTTTCTTCAATATTAGAATTTATCAAACAAATGTTTATTATTGTCTAACCTTTACCACCACATTGAAAACCATTACAATTTTTATCGTCTTTCATTCTCTGTCCAGTTTTCCATTCTTCATTTCCGTTTTTATACTGCTATTCCACTGAAGTTCTTCAAATTAAAATGGTTTCCAAAGAAAAGAATGGCAGTACGTATGAGTGAAGCTTGGTGAGGTGAAATAGAGTTCAAATTTTGTTTGCAAATATAATTGAAAGAAATTTCTTACAAATACAAGCAGAATGGGAATTTTAAAGCAAATATAGACCTCAAGTGGAAATATTGGAGCGTGTTTTTCAGGCAATTAAACTTCAACTTTTGTGTTTTTGTCTACTCTACCTTCAGATCTGTCTCTTTTCAAATTTTCAAATCTCCTTCTGATGGTGTGTTTCTACACACTCTCTCTCACTCACTCACTCTCTCTCTCTCCTTCTCTCTCTTTCACACACACTTGTACATGCACAGACACAGGAATACACTTATGCATCCACATAAAGTGCCATGTAGTCATGTAAGCACAAAACTCTTTGCCTTTGAGTCACTTTTGTAACTTTCTGGTAAGATATATATATATATATATATGGATATTTACATGGTATTATTTATAGTTATATTTGCTTTGAGATCCACTGTTCCCAGAAATAAAAACAAATATATTCTTCAAGTTTATAAATTCATTCTTATGACATAACACCAATATCATCATCATCATCATCATCATCATCATCATCATCATCATCATCATTTAGCGTCTGCTTTCCATGCTAGCATGGGTTGGACGATTTGACTGAGGACTGGCGAACCAGATGGCTGCACCAGGCTCCAATCTGATCTGGCAGAGTTTCTACAGCTGGGTACTCTTCCTAATGCCAACCACTCTGAGAGTGTAGTGGGTGCTTTTATGGGACCAGTCAGGCGGTACTGGCAATGGCCACGCTTGAAATTGTGTTTTTTACGTGCCACCTGCACAGGAGTCAGTTCAGCAGCACTGGCAACGACTTTGCTCGAATGTTTTGTTCATGTGCCACTGACACAAGTGCCAGTAAGGCGACGTTATATATATATATATATATACACATAACATATATATGTATATCTCACACACACATGATGACATCAGGCACCCAATAACTGTGTATGATCTTTGCACAGCATTCTACAAGGTTTTTACTTGAATGTCACTTAACTATACGCACACACATGACTAGCTTCTTTCAGTTTCTATCTACCAAATTCACTCTCAGGGCTTTGGTGGTTGGCCTGGGGCTACAGTAGAAGACATTTACTCAAGGCGCAATGCAACAGGATTGAACCCAGAACTGTGTGGTTGGGATGCAAAATTATTACCACACAGCCATGCCTGTGTAATTCAAAGTAGATTAAATGACCACAAAGAGGTTCCCCCAAAGTGAAATGTGTGTGGGCAATGAGGCATAGTAGGTTTCATTGCTACTGTTTAAATGGCATCAGTAGGTTGAGAAAAATGAAATCTCAAAGAAACAATAGAAAGACATTGATTTTAAAAATAAATAAAAAGATAAAAACAAACCAAAACCAAAACAAGAAAATCAAACAAAAATATATTGGGTCAGTGAACGGAGACACTAGTAATTGTTGTTATTAAATAGTTATAATCCCTACTTAGAGAATAGTTATTACTAAACAGTTTTGATATTTCTTTTCAGACACTTATTTTACCATTCTTACACGAATTCTATGATATTTATTCACACAATAAACCATTCTTTACTCTTCTGCTATTCACTGCACACACACACACACAACAACAACCTAAAACAAATATATATTTTGAAAGACAAAAATCTTCAATTAATATCTTCTCTTTATTTGTCTATCTTAGCTACTGTTGAATTGCCAAGACTTTTATTTTATTTCTAGTCAGTAAAGAAATATATATATTTTTTTCCATTTATGTGAACCATTCTTTATAGCTATGACAAAATACTTGCTCCATAAAATGGTTCAAGTTTTGCCACTATCTTTTCCATTTGAGTTTTTTTTTTCTCACCATGAATAATTCCTTTAAAGCTTTAACACATTTTTTTTTATATTTCTTTCCTTTGCTACTTTTCACAGACCTCAGTCTGGGGGCTTTTTATTTCTCAAGATTTTATTTTATCCAATTCCACTGTCTCTCTCTTTTCACGACCACATATATGGCAGACCAGCAAAAACAAACAAAACAAAAATCATGTCAGTGTTAACGTGCTTGCTCATAATCAATTTATTATTATTATTATTATTATTATTATTATTTTTTTGATATGATATTTCATGCCTCTTTTACGTAGTCCCAGTGAGTGTAATCATCAACGTCGTCATCATCAACATCATCATCACAATCATCATCATCTTCTTCTTCTTCTTCTTCTTCTTCTTCTTCTGCTACTGCTCCTGCACCTCCTGCTTCTCCTCCTCGTCCAAGTCGTAGTCGCCGTCGTCGTCGTCCTCCTACTACTACTACCAGTACTACTACTACTACTACTACTACTACTACTACTACTACATAATGGTGGCCTTAAAAGGATTAGTAGTAACATGACTGCAACACATAAATGATGTGAACTGTGAATGGTCTTGTCTTGACCTCTCTCCGCTTCACCTTCTTCCCCTTCCCATCCCTCCCAACTCACTGTACTTATTGATCTGCCTTCATTGAATCAAACACACTTAGCCAATGTACCTTATTTCATCATAACCACTTTATGTCTTCTTCGATAACATAACTGGATTACCTTCTCAATCCCTGCCTCTCCACCACCTTGCTGTCATCACTATATTCTCAATGGTTTGCCACCAATCTCTTAACTATTTTTGCAAATATAAGTTTGTTTCTGTAGCTGTATTGTCATATCTTTGTGTAAAGGCATCTGACCATCCCAATTATTATTTGGGACAGTATATATAAGGATGGTCATTAGCCAACATGTTTGTCCTTTTCTTTTAAGATACGGGTGTGTTTAGATATTTGGCTGTTATTTTTAGCAGGTTGAGGAACTGTGTAGAAGTTCATTCATTTACTCTCATATGAATTAGGAGCACTCTGTTGGTTGCGACAACGAGGGTCCCTGCTGATACGATCAACGGAACAGCTTTGCTCGTGAAATTAACATGCAAGTGGCTGAGCACTCCACAAACACATGTACCCTTAACATAGTTCTTGGGGAGATTCAGTGTGACACAGAGTATGACAAGTCTGACCCTTTGAAATACAGGTACTACTCATTTTTGCCAGCTGAGTGGACTGGAGCAATGTAAAATAAAGTGTCTTGCTCAAGGACACAACATGTTGCCAGGAATTGAACTTACGACCTTATGATCATGAGCCAAATGCCCCTAACCACTAAGCCACGCACCTTCACTATGAATAAGTTGTTGCTATTTGTTGTTATTTAACTTCAGGTCAATAATGACCAAACAAATTTATGATCCAAAGCATTACAGTTGGGACCATCAAGTCTGTTTTCCTTCGACCATTATCCAATACGTCCCTTTATTTTTTTGAAAGACAGTAGAGTGTGTGATTTGAAGCAGATTTCACTGATAGTTCAAACAAGCTGAGTAGCAACTGCATAAAGGTTATAAAGGTTCATTTGCTTGACATGAATAACTCTGTATGTCAGGGCAAAGTTTTGAATTTCTTTAGTGCTTTCTTTTATAACTTTTTTGATCCATTTCAAAACTAGATATTTTGATGAAATGCAGTTATTCCAGTTTAGCTATGCATGTGCGTGTGTGTATTACGATGAATCTTTGTGACAGAATGTTATGATAGTTAGTACCCCCTCTCTCTCTTTCTCTCTCTCTCTCTCTCTGTCTCTCTCTCTCTCTATATATATATGTATATGTATATCTGTATCTCTTGTTCTTGTCTAGTAACTTGGGTTTGACTTGCGTACTTCATGCTTTCTATGCTTTTCTAAAGAAAATCTATAATTATATTATACATAGGCATAGAAGTGGCTGTGTGGTAAGTTACTTGCTTACCAACCACATGGTTCTGGGTTCAGTCCCACTGCGTGGCACCTTGGGCAAGTGTCTTCTAGTATAGCCTCAGGCCAACCAAAGCCTGCCGTATACATGTGTATATATATATATATATATATATATATATATATATATATATATAAGTGTGTGTCTGTGTTTGTCCCCATAACTTAGCGGTTCAGCAAATGATTTCTTTACAGTGATCAGATGTTTGTGCCACACATAAGCTCACTCCCTCCATCATGTTGACATTGCCTGAACAGGTGTGTGGTGTGCCATATATCAGGTGTTGAATGGTAGTAGAGCAACATGAGATGAAGTGTTTTGCCTAAGAACACAATCTACCGCCATCTAGTCCAGGAATTGAAACCAAGATTTTGCCATAGTGAATGTAGCACCCTAACCATTAGGTCATGCATCCCCACATGGATCACATGTAATGTGTTGCAATATTACATAATCATTATATATATATATATTCATAGCATGTCTGAAACATGGATGGCTGAAATGATTATAATAGAGGAATAAATGTAATACCAAAATCTCTATTCTTAGATTTGCCCCCCCCCCCCCACACACACACACAACTGTCTGATGAATGGAAATGTGAAACTCTGAGCAACAGTTCTGTGATAATTTTGCAGCTTCAATAAAAAAAATACACACACACACACACATATAGATACACATCTGCCTTTCTGTGTGTGTGTGTGTGTGTGTGTGTGTATACTTTTCTTTTTGAATATTTCATTTTCACTTTTTAAGCAGCTCAGAGCAAATATACTTCTAAATATTTGGACATTTACTTAGAATTTTTAGAGCAATTACTTTAGAATGGATTGCTTTTCTTAATGCTAGCCACCTAGGAATAGCCGCTAAGTACTTATACAAGAATTAGAGAGAGCAGAAAGATTTACTTTAGCTGCAACATAAATGCATTTCTGTTCTTATGTGTTTACTTTTTACACGTGCAAGTATGATTTGGAATTGTCTCCAAGTATTTCATGTATGCACATAGGCGTGTGTTCGAATGTATGCATGTGTCTAAATTTGTACAGATTTTTATGTGTTTCTTTTCATGTATAAATGTGTGTTAGCACTTCTGTGTATATGAATGGTTTATAGATTTGGTGTGCGAAATTCTAATTGTATTGAAGTTTTGGTTTGGATATGTTTGCATATGTTTCTTACAGACTTGTACGTGTGGCCAAGAAGAAAAGAAAAACATCAACATTAAGGTCACATGCACTGCCGTTGAAAATTTCATATGCATACAAGAATTACACTGTTGCATGCATGTGAGTTTAAGCTCACACACTCACATGCATGTGCATGCACACACACACACACGTCTGAGTGCATATATGTATGTATTTATGTATGTATATATATGTGTGTGTGTGTGTGTGTGTGTGTGTGTGTGTGTCTATGTATGCTTATGTATATTAGTAAGTATATGAGTTTAAGCCCTCATATATTTGTGTGTATGTGTGTGTGTGTATATATATATAGATATAGATATATGTATGTGTGTATATATATATATGTATGTGTGTATATATATGTGTGTGTATATATATGTGTGTGTGTATATGTATATATATATGTGTATGTATATATATATATGTGTATATATGTATATATATGTGTGTATGCATATGTATGTATATATATATATATGCATGTATATATGTATATATGTGTGTGTGTATGTATGAGCATGACTATATATTTGTGTGTGTGTGTGTGTGTGTGTGTGTGTGTGTGTCTATGTATGCTTATGTATATTAGTAAGTATATGAGTTTAAGCCCTCATATATTTGTGTGTATGTGTGTGTGTGTATATATATATAGATATAGATATATGTATGTGTGTATATATATATGTATGTGTGTATATATATATGTGTGTATATATATGTGTGTGTGTATATGTATATATATATGTGTATGTATATATATATGTGTATATATGTATATATATATGTGTATGCATATGTATGTATATATATATATGCATGTATATATGTATATATGTGTGTGTGTATGTATGAGCATGACTATATATTTGTGTGTGTGTGTGTATATATATATATATATATATATATGAATGAATAATTATACCTGTGTTTGTCTACATACAAATGCATGAATTTGCATGCATGCACACTCATGCATGCACTCAGTATGTTGGCTTCTGAGGTATTTGATATTTTATTCACCAATTCTTGTAATTTATATTCCCTTGTGGTGTAAGGAAAAAAATAGACTGAACCCTTCCCTGTCGATCTGCTTCTAACACAGTATACTGTTATTCAAATTGGCTTTTTGTATTTCTTAACAAAATGGAAAAAAAAAAAAAAAATGAGAAGACTTACAGCTGCAGATGAGATGAGAATAATTATATATATAAATTGATTTTTGGTGAAGCATAAAATGCAAAAATAAAAACAATAAGGAACTATGGCAAAAAACATACAAAATAATAGAATATTTGGCAAATAGAGAATTTATGTAAGAAATATTGACATAAGCTCGTAGAAAACAGATTTTTTTTTAACGGGTATATGAATGTGCATGTGTGTAAGGGGTGAGTTTCCTGGGAATAACGTTCGATTTTTCTGTTGGAATGTCATAAGTGCTTAAAAATCAAAATGAAAATGAAATAATCGAAAGACAATAATAATAATGAAAAAAAAAAATAATAGTAATAATAATAATAATAATAATAATAAGAAGAAGAAGAAATAACAACATTCTTATTTTGTGAAATTTTATTGTTTAAATGAGGAAAAAAATGTCTTTTTTTTTTTCATTCTTAATCTGTATTGGTTGCTTTCAATAGCTTAAGTATGGAACAATGTCCACATATATGTTTTATTTTACTGAACAAATTTTGATCAATACATAGTGAGTGGTGTGTGTGTATTTGCATGCATGTGTTGTGTGCATGTGTGCATTTGATACAGATGTATGCAAATAATTGTTATTATGTAATTAGGTATAAGTGTACATGCACAAACATACTTATACATACATGCACACATACACTAGCAGTGGTAACAAATGAAAGAGCAAGTACTCAACATCATAAAGTAGAGCATTAATTTAATTTGCTCAATTGTAAACAGCGCTGGCAATTATAAATAGTTACCTTGCATGAGAATCACACCAATTCATGAGGCCTCAGCAGGGATACAAGGAAATTCATTAAAAGGAATACATGTAATTATGAACAATTCTAATACACAACCATACACATTCATGCATGCACATAGACATACATACACACACGCACGAACACAACCATATATGCATCCATGCACAAACAGACATGCAGAGACACATGTGCATATATGCACTCACACACACACACACATACATGGGAATTCATAGACACACACTCTAGAACACACACATTCTTATCTATTCAAAACCACTGGCTACACTGCATGCACACACACATGCACACAGTGGAACATTCATGCACATGCATATAAACATACATACTCACTCATAGAATGGTGTCAACCAAATGAACGCACATCAGACCACAAACTCACACATGCGCACGCACACACACTCACACACACGCGCGTGCGTACCTTGTTCTTGAAGAGAGGAAGTGTGTCATTGATGAGGTCATGCACAACATTGAAGGGACTTTAACAAACGAACAACTGATTAATTGTTTAACTAACACATTCAACAAATGATTGATTAGTTAGATGGTTAGATATTTAATCGATTGGCTTACAACTAAAAGTGATATTGAATCAGTGCAAGTGTTTATTATTATTATTGGTGTAATGACCCTCCCAAGACAACAGATTTGTTTCAACATAGCAGTTCATATCAAGAATTTTACAAAAATAAAGTGCGTGTGTCTATATATATATATATATCACCATCATCATGTAACATCCACTCTCCATGCTGGCTTGGGTTAGATGGATTGACTGGAGCTGAAGAGTCGGAGAGCTGCACCAGTTTCCAGTCTGATTTGGCATGGTTTCTGCAGCTGGATGCCCTTCCTAATGCCAACCACTCCAGGAGTGTAATGGATGCTTTTATGTACCACTCGCACAGGAGTCATTTACATGATCATGACTATAATTCATGGGTAGATACCATTTACATGGCACCGGCAGTGACCTTGATGATTCATGAGTGACATTTGCATGGCATCAGCAATGATTATGACCAACGACCACAATTCCAAAGATGCCAATTTACATGGCACTTGCAGTGAATAACCATGACTACGATACACAGGTACCATTTACATGGAACTGGCAATGACCATGACACACAGATACCATTTACATGATATTGGCAGAGCCACAACTACGATTTCACTTGGCCTGACAGGTCTTCTCTCATACAGCATATTGCCAGAGCTTTTGGTCTCTTGCCATCACTTCCACGAGGCTCAATGTTTGAAGATCATGCTTCACCACCTCATCCCATGTCTACCTGGGTCTACCTCTTCTACAGGTTCTCTCCACAGTTAGAGATCGACACTTCTTTACACAGCTGTCCTCATCCATATGCATCACATGACCATACCAATGCAGTCATCTCTCTTGCGCACCACATCTGATGCCTTTTATCCCAGCTTTTCTCACATTCAGTGAAGCATACTAGCTTCATTTCTTTCAAGCCTACACATGTCTTCAGCAGTCACAGTCCATGTTTCACTGTCACGTAGCATAGCTGTTCGCACACAGGCATCATACAGTCTGCCTTCCAATATATATATATGTGTGTGTGTGTATATATATATATATATATATATATATATATATATATATATATATATATATATATATATATACATATATATGTATATATAGCTATATATATTGTATTATATTATGTTATATGATGATGATGATATATTATATCATATATATTATTGAACTAATGACTAAATTATATATTTGTTCTGATTCCTGATATATTTTAATAATATATTTACATATATAATATATTTGTCCATCTACTTATTTCAATGTATGCATTTTTTTTTCTGTCTGCATGTTTGATTGTGTGTGTTTCTCTCTCTCTCTCTCTCTCTCTCTTCCTTTCTCTCTCTCCCTCTCCCCGAATATATATATATATATATATATATATATATATATATATATATATATATATATATATATGTATATATGTACAGATATTAACATAAAAGTGATTCTTTGATCATGCAACTCTATTGCTTCTTGAAAAAAAAAAAATTGAACTTCTATAGCTATGAGTTTGCGTAGTATATTTCATTACGCAATACCAAAAAAAATCTTGCATAAATATAAAGCTATTATTTTGCTAATAAAACTATTTGATATAAAATACTCCCACAAAATTAGAAGACAGGCAATGGAAGTCTAGTTAGAAACTAATACCAAATCTCAACCTGCTAGAAATAGCTCATAAATCAGTCTCAAATCATATTCTACTTTTACATTTGTTTCAAACAGCATACAGAACTGTAGATTTACGTGGTGTGTTCTCCAAAAATGTAGCATGTTCAGTCCCATTAATTTGCTCTGCAAGCAGGTGTTAACTACCTTGTCCTTGCATTGGCCACTTTCTGAGTGGAATGTAGCTGACAAAAACTATGTAGAAGTCCATTTAATATATATATCTACATAGACACATGTACACTGTACTTCTACGTAATTCCAATCTGTGGTGATGATGATGATCATCATCATCATTTGACAGCTGCTTGACTATGCTTCTCTAAGACACCATTTAAAAAGTGGTTGCTCATCCCTCCCTTATTGCCAACCATTTTAGCTATCTCTTATGATACATAGAGATATGGTGAACCCACGCCAGCTTGGAAAGCAGACATTAAATGATGTTGATGATTCTAAAAGTGGGGCACACATAGTGTTGTAATCATCATTGATTTAGCATTCACTTTTTCATGGTTGCATGGGTTGAATGGATTTTGTTTGTTGAGATGGATTTTTTATTACAGCTAGATGTCCTTGCTGTCACCAACCCTTAGTGTTTCTAAGTGAGGTAATATCTCCTCATTACCAAACGTTTTTTTTTTTGGGGGGGATGATTGGAAATGACAGACACCTCTTGCTTGACAGTGATACTTGTTTACAACTATCATGATTTTGACAGAAGGAGAAAGTAACACACACATACTCGTTAGGCTTCTTTCAGTTGCTGTCAAATCCTCTCACAAGACTTCTTGGTGCTATAGCAGAAGATATTTATTGAAGGTGCCATGCAGTGGGACTTAAGCTGAAATCACATAGATGAGAAATATAATCCTTAACCACAAAACCACATCTGTGTCTATGTGATCACTGTGACCGACCAGGCTATCAGATGTTGCTACACATCGCTGGTCACAATGCGCTTCGCATTGTTTTAGCCTTCAAATGACGCCATTCTACTGGCTAAGTGAGCAGGCCAACAGAAAAAAGAGTGAGAGAAAGTTGTGGCGAAAGAGTACAGCAAGGATCGCCACCACCCCCTCCTGGAGCCTCATGGAGCTTTAGGTGTTTTCGCTCAATAAACACTCACAATGCCCAGTCTGGGAATCGAAACCGTGATCCTATGATCATGAGTCCGCTGCCCTAACCACTGCGCCTCCACCTGTGTCTATGTATGTTTAGGAAATTAGCAAAGATATTAGAGAATAAAACAAATGCTCTGCTGTATTCATTGCAGCTTTCTACTGAAACCTGTATCTGTTTTATAAAGCTCAAAGTACCAATACATATTCTGTACTTTTTATTAATATGATGTGTGTGTGTCTATGTGTGTGTATTGTGTGTGTGTGTCTCCTTGTCTTGACATCATGTGCTAAATGTAAATAAGTGTTGCTATCATACAAGTAGTGTTATTTATTTACAATCTTCTATGAATTAATATTTGACCATCGTGCTTTCCCTGTTTGAAGGATGAAGGAAAATGTTACTAGGAAACAAGTGGGGGCTGGCACTGTTCTATAGAAGTTATGTCTCAATGAATTTTATCAGATCTGTGCATATATGAGTAAGTGGAAGTTAAAATGACACGATGATGATAATCCATGAAGATGATACGAGAGTGGGCCTTGTATATTACTGGTATCTAACTACACAGTTTGCTCTATAAATAGATGCTTTTGTAAATTTTTTGCCTCTTGTTGCTGATGTTGTTGAACCCCAGGATGGCTCTAAATGAGCAAAGCTATGATCAAAGGTATTCCAGCAATCACCATTTCATTTTCTTTTACAGACATTGTTTACTTTGGACTACATTATCCAATGTGACACCCCCACCCCTGTATTTTTCATTACAAAAGAAAATAAACAAATAAATGGTAAAGCTGAATTTTAGAACTTTTTAAAGCAATGAATATTTTGATTTGCATCATTTTCAGGAAGAATGGTGCAAATTACATCCTGTATTATTAAGGAGAAAATAATAAAATATTAAAAAAAAAAATACAAAAAATAAATTAAAAGGTGACTCACAATATAACTCAGTGAATAATAGAATTAGAAATAGTAAAAGATAATCAGATTAGGAATATTGATTATTAATTTTTAATTATGAATAAGTATAAATTCTATTTAAAAAATTGAATACAATAAAGATTTGATTTCAGCAAAAGTCAACATTTTCTTTCTTAAATCACGAAGTCTTCCAATGTTTTATTTTTGAAATTTTATTGAAGATATGTGTTGTGTATATATATCTAGTTGTATGCATGTGTGTGTGTGTGTGGTTGTGTGTATATGATTATGTGTTTTCCATAGTTTTACACATGAAAATATCAAAGTACTCATTTACAGAAATACTTTTATAGATTAGTAAATATATAGTTAGATATACATGTACATACATACATATCTATAAAGATATATATATGTGTGTGTGTGTGTGTATATATATATATATATATCCACATGTACATTCACACACACACACACATGTACACTTACATGTATACAAATATACAAATATAAATTTATATGTATATATATCATCATCATCATCATCATCATCGTTTAACGTCCGCTTTCCATGCTAGCATGGGTTGGACAGTTCAACTGGGGTCTGGCAAGCCCGAAGGCTGCACCAGGCCAGTCAGATCTGGCAGTGTTTCTACAGCTGGATGCCCTTCCTAACGCCAACCACTCCGAGAGGCTGGCAGACGGCCACGCTCGGATGGTGTTTTTTTTTTATGTGCCACCGACACAGGTGCCAGACGAGGCTGGCTGACGGCCACACTCGGATGGTGTTTTCTTATGTGTCACCGACACAGGTGCCAGATGGGGCTGGCGGACGGCCACGCTCGGATGGTGTTTGTTATGTGCCTTCAGCACGGAGGCCAGTCGTTGCGGTACTGGCTACGATCACGTTCGGATGGTTTTCTTATGTGCCACCGGCACTGGTACCACAAGGATACAAATTCCATTGATGTTCATCTATTTTGATTTGGTTCGATTTGATTTGATTTGATTCGATTCGATTCTCACTTGCCTCAACAGGTCTTCCAAGTGTCACAAGAAGGAAGGTATGCACAGGTGGACTGACTACGTCCCAGGTAGGGGCCACGGGTTATGGCTTCACTAGTCTTGCCGGGTCTTCTCACGCACAGCATACTTCCATAGGTCTCGGTCTCTAGTCATTTCCATGGTGAGACCTAACGTCCGAAGGTCGTGCTTCACCACTTCGTCCCAGGTTTTCCGGGGGTCGACCTCTTCCACGGGTTCCCTCAACTGCTAGGGTTTGGCACTTTCTCACACACCTATCTTCATCCATTCTCGCCACATGACCATACCAGCGCAATCGTCTCTCTTGCACACAACAACTGATGCTTCTTAGGTACAACATTTCTCTCAAGGTACTAACGCTCTGTCGAGTAAGTACACTGACATTACACATCCATCGGAGCATACTGGCTTCGTTCCTCACAAGCTTACGCATGTCCTCAGCAGTCACGGCCCATGTTTCACTGCCATGTAGCATAGCTGTTCGTACACATGCATCATACAGTCTGCCTTTTACTCTGAGCGAGAGGCCTTTAGTCACCAGCAGAGGTAAGAGCTCCCTAAACTTTGCCCAGGCTATTCTTATTCTAGCAGTTACACTTTCAGCGCACCCGCCCCCACTACTGACTTGGTCACCTAGATAGCGGAAGCTATCAACTACTTCTAGTTTTTCCTCTCGGAAAGTGACGGAAGTTGTTTTCTGCAGATTTTCGGAGGTCAATGCTCCAGAGCATCTGCCACATACAAAAACTATCTTCCCAGTTAGCCTACCTTTGACATTGCTGCACCTCTTATGTGTCCATAGCTTACACTGGGTACATCTTATAGAGTTTCTACCTACACTTTTCTACAGATCGAGTAGGGCCATCTTCCTGAGGATATTTGGATTTTCTAACTTTCTACTTATTAGTACTTGGTTTTAGCTAGGTTGACTCTAAGGCCCCTCGATTCTAAACCCTCCTTCCACACCTGGAACTTACATACATGTGTGGTGTGTATATATATATTATATATATATATATATTATATATATCTATATATATATATATTAATATATATATATATATATATATTATATATATATGTTATAATATAGGCGCAGGAGCGGCTGTGTGGTAAGTAGCTTGCTAACCAACCTCATGGTTCGGGTTCAGTCCCACTGCATGGCACCTGGGCAAGTGTCTCTGCTATAGCCCCGGGCCGACCAATGCCTTGTGAGTGGATTTGGTAGATGGAAACTGAAAGAAGCCTGTCGTATATATATATTATATATATATATGTATGTGGTGTTTGTGTGTCTGTGTTTGTCCCCCTATCATTGCTTGACAAACGATGCTGGTGTGTTTACGTCCCCGTCACTTAGCGGTTCGGCAAAAAGAGACCGACAGAATAAGTACTGGGCTTACAAAGAATAAGTCCCGGGGTCGATTTGTTCGACTAAAGGCGGTGCTCCAGCATGGCCGCAGTCAAATGACTGAAACAGAAAAAAGAGAAAAAAGAGAAAAAATATATATATATATATATATATATATGTATATAAATTACAATATGTATGTGTATATTTTTCCTATGTATGTAAGTATGCATATAAGTGTGTGTGTACACATGTTCATGTAATGTTTATACACTCAGACACATATCTGTATACATATATATATACACACACACTCTCTCTCTCACTCACATACACATATGTACACATACATACAAGTTAACATAATATATATATTATATTTATTATAATTTGGCATTGTGTGCATCTGTGTGTGTATACATACACACACACACACACATATATATATAATAATTGTAGCTTTAAAAATCACATCATTAACTGCTTTTGAGAGAAATTCCGTTTTTGTTGAAGTTGTTTTTGGCATTGCTATTATTATTAGTTACTACATTTGTAATAGTACTTTTATTAGAAGTTGTTGAAAAATCTTACATCATCTAGTTTGGCAGAACGAGATGTGATTGTTACCATTGTCTGTTACTTCTTAATGCTCATTCAGTTCTTGAATTGGCTGTCTGCTATGACAAGTGTCTTTTCAATTGCCAATGTTATTAGAACATTAACTGTATTTACTAAAGTTAATCATTGTATGAGCCTCTGCATGGTTTCTGAAACCTCTAGAAATAGCAGCCAGATCTTCCTCAAACCAATGCCTTGCATCTCAGACATCATCATCATCATCATCCTCATCATCATTGCTTAACATCCACTTTCCATGCTGGCATGGGTTTGATGGTTTGACATGGAACTGTCTAGCAGGGCGCTCTTGAGACTCCAAGTGTCTGTTGTGGCATGGTTTCCATGGCTGGATGCCCTTCCTAGCACCAACCACTTAACAGAGTGTGCTAGGTGCTTTTTATGTGCCACTGGTATATTTTAGTAAAAGGGATACGTTTGATAACATGGTTCTGTATTCCCTCCACACCAGGGAAAAAGATAGGATGGTCACCTCTGGAATACTTTCGATCATGTGTTTGGTTGATTAAATCTGGCATAAGGATAAAGAAGAACAGCAATAACAGTGACAACAACAGTGGCAGCAACAATAACATGGGTGTTTCTACTTGATTGCTTAATGTGCTGGAAATATTAGCTAAACCTCTCATAAACTGCTGTCTGTTTTCTTAGAAAAAACCTAGGACTCATTGGGTAATGACTGAAAGAGTGTGATTGCAAATACAAATGGTCTAAATGGGGTTTCTCTGAGGGGTCTCTGGAATAACATTACTTGACAAAGTCTGCGGCTTGGGGATCAGGGAATCTTTCCAAGTGTGCCACTACTTTTCTGCATTAAGAGGCCAAAGCTCTGGTACTATGGATATGTGATTATAGTGTTGCAGAAAAGAACTGAGAGACAGAAGAATGAGATGGTTGGATAATATCCGGAGTTTCTGTTTGTCATGCTTGGTAATCCAGCTGTTAAGTCTAGTGACCATTACTTCTGACAGTACCCTATGGAAGTGGTGCCTGAGGACTCTATCCCCACAATCTTCTCAGGGATAGTGAGCAGAGAAAATGGATGGGTGGGTATTGAATAATGTAGTCTTTGATATACTGTTTGAATAAAAATGGAATTGTCATAGCTGGAATCTTTTTAATCACAGGTTTGCTCAGCCATTGCTTACATGGAGGGCAAAATAACAACATATGAACTAGTAGAGTTTGGAATGTCGTGTTCATAGTGGCCATCCTTGGCAACAATAGATACTTTAGTAAGAAAATGTGATTTCATTCAGTGTGGTGTAGGCAAATAAAATTAGGGGAATTAGAGACTAAATTTAGGTGGATAATTTGAATTAGTGTGGTGTAGGGCAAAAAGTGAGAGTAAATAGTGTGTGTTTTATGTATGTGAAGTAAGTTAGCATAATGTAGGTAAGTATGTCTCTGTCTTGTGTGTTGTAAGTTAATATGGAGTAGTTTGATATGAGGTAGGCTTGTGTGATGTAAGTTGGCGTGCATTATAAGTGTGGTGTAATTTCTTATTTTTAATGGTTTAGTCAGAGGCATGAGGGCTTTTGAGACTGCTGAGGTGTAAGGGCTACTGAGACTTCTCGGAGTTCTGAGACATAAGGGTTTTGTGACTTCTAAGTCTTTTGAGGCATAAGGGTTTCAGAGACTTCTGAGGTATAAAGGGCTTCTGAGATTTCTGAGGCACTAAGGATCCTTTTCGGGTTTCTGAGACTGGTGGAAGGAAATTTTTATTCAGACCAGATACCTAGCATGAATGCTTGTAGCTACAACAGAGTGAACCTCATTAAAAGCACACTCAAGGAGGGCCAGATTTTGGTGTTAAACTGTGCAATAGATTATTGTTATTTAGTTGAAGTTCAACCCTTCTTAAGCAAAATTATGATCAAACATATTTCAAGTATGACCATCCTATCATCTTGCATATCCAGGACTATATTGTCTAACATATCCTTTCTTTTTCAAGGTGGTAGAGTTTGGACATCAGGTAGACTTTCCCATAAGCAGCCACATAAAGATTCCTTTATTGACTTTTCAGACTTGCCTGAGATTGTGGTTGTTGTCCCTTATTTGTTTTTCTTGTATTTGTTGTTGTTGTTGTTGTTGTTTTACTCCAAATCTGCCTTTAATGAGCAAACCTATGATCAAAGCTATTCTATCTGCAGATGTAGACTTTGTACATCTAGGACTGCATGATTCAGTGAAGCTTTGTTTTTCCAAGACAGTAAGGTGTGATATGAGGGAGATTTGATTACTGCTTCTAGCAGGTTTAGTAACCACTTATTGGTCCCTTTCATTGGGTGTTGTTGTTGTTTAGCCTCAGGTCAGCTCTGCTTTAAAAGAGCTATGGTAAAAAATTTCTTTATTTAAAAATTTTCTACAGCATATACATCTGATCTACATATGTTTCAACTGCACATGGCTTTGTATGCAATTATGCATTTTGGTTTTTGCAATTTCATCAAGGGTCCATCACTCACAATAGTTTCAAAGTGAACTGATTCAAACAAGCATTCTGCATTGGTATTCAGTTGAAGGTAAGAATGTTACTAGTGTTACTATTTATATTTGATGGAATAGTGGTCTTATAATTGTAATACCTCTGCTGGTATTATAGTTGAAGTTTGGTTTTAAAAAATGTTTATTCTGATTTCAGTTAATTCTAGCAGTTTTGTTTACATATATATATATTGTTTCTATGTTTTCGTTTCTCATTGTGTTTGACATTTTTTTGGTGTCCTGTACTCATATATGCATGTATATATATACATATAGATGTAGGTACGTACATATATGTATGTATATATGCATATGTTTTATTTATTATTTTGTTATTATATATATATATATATATAGGAACATGGGGAGACATAATAAAGCAAAATAAGGATTATCTAAGGTTTTGTGAAGATGGCTAAATTGGGGTTATATTAGTGTAGAATAAATTGGTGTGTAGAAACAGAAGAGGAGAAAGAAAGTTGGGTGGCTTTAGTATACTTTGAGTTATATTAACCTGCTCAAGTATTGTTTTTAAGCAAATGCATATTGCTTATTTTCTATTATCTCTAGCAATTAGTGTGAAATGCATTAAAAAAATATCCTCATAACATTTTAAATTCTAAAGGATTGCTCAAAAAATTTAATTTTGTTTGTGAAAAATATAATTTTTATACAAGAATCGGTTTAAAACTCTTTGTGGTTAAATAAATTTTGAGAAAAAAGTTATTGTTATTCTTTTTAGGTATTGCGACCAAAATTTATGATTTTCTCTGTTATTATTATGTTTTCTCTCTTTATACTCATACTTTTAGTTTGCATGAATGACTCTCAGTATTTTCAATTAGTTACACTAGTGTATCATGACCAAAACAACACCAGTTATATATATTACTATATTAATATATTAAAGAAAAAAATTGTGGAAAACGTATAGGAAAATAAAAGGAAAAGTGAAACAAAACTGTACAAATAAAATAAAAGAAGATAATAGAATTGTAAGGATTAAACTTGAAATTATGAATTCAATGCTATGATTTTAATGTAAATTTTAATGTAAAATTTACATTAAAATGTTATAAATCAGTTACTTTATAATTTGCTTAATGGAGATATTTCTCAATATAAAAATTTGAACTATTGGTGGATATATAGCAATGTTGGACATAAGTACTCTATACTGCTAATGCTAAATGACTGGCACTATATTTCTGTTGAAATACACTGCCTTTATTTCAATTAATTTTGGAAATAATGAAGAATTTAGTCATTATTAGGCTGATGTTTTGAATATAAATTGATATGAAATTTTTATAGAAAGTTTTAATTTAGATTGCTTTAAAAGATGAAGTGCATATCATAGAACCAGGAGTAGTCTCAGGAATGTTGGTATCAAAAGGGTTAAATTCCTGGTGTGCTTTGTCTATAAAAACCTCTCAGTTATCTTACAAACTACAGAAGTTTATGAAAATGCCAGTATTTCAGTATAAAAATCATAAAAATATAACTATTGCATGAATTTGAATGAACCTCAGTGATAAGGTGTTATGATTGTTGGTGCTGTATTGTGAATGAAATTTTTCCTGTTATTGTTGATTTTTAGTTGTTGTTCTGTCTCTGTCACATGCCTACATAAATTGAATATGCTTAACTTAATTACATGTAAGTGCTCTCACTTATATTTACCAGATATCGATTCCTGGTCATTAATTTCCTGTCTCAAAGCTGAATATGTGTTTCAGTAGGCTGTGTAACTTGGAAGCTGCACAACTATTATCAGAAAAAGCATCTGATGATATGCATTCCCCTCCTCTGTTAATGTGATGAAGGTGGCATTGCCTTGTATCTTGCATATTTTATGGATTCATCGCTCATCCTGACAAAAACCTTTTCAAGAAAATTTTGAAGAAAATATGCCTTGCTTCTTAATTAGTAATGCCCTTATCACTAATGAATGCATTGATGCAATAATCACCTATGTGATCACTTCGCTACTACCCAGAATCAATAAATCCTGATATAAATTCCAGTCAGAATCACTTACATTGTTGGTGTGAACACATGACACTGAAATCTCTGAATTCCGTCTTCACTTAAATCATTAATCCTTCCTACAATTGGTACAATGCCTGAAATTATGGGGAGAGGGCTAGTTGATTACACTGACCCCAGTTCTCAACTAGTTCTCAATTTATTTCATTGACCCAGAAAGAATGAAAGGCAAAGTCAACTTTAGCAGAATTTGAACTCAGAATGTAAAGATAGATGAAATGTCACTAAGCCTATTGTCTGGCATACTAATGAGTCTATCTGCTCACTACCTTCTGTAATAAAATCATTAATAAACGATAATAATTAATAAATAATATTACTAAATTCTAATTTACCTCTTCAGATTTTATCTACACTGATGCTTGAAGATTGAAGGGAGAAAATCTGAAGAAACTCACTAAATAAGTTGCAAAAAATAAATGCATATGGAGTCATGAGGAAGCTTTTTGATGGAAAGTTCTTCCTAAAATGAAGCTAAATTTATTTCTTGCACAGAAGAACACTTAGTTCTTGTTTCTCATGCAGTCAAATGTTGTTCAGGATTCAACAATACTTGCGATGCCAGACTTTAACCCTTTAGCATTTAAGATGGCCATGTTTGGCCCCAAATATTTTACCTATTCTATGTTCAAACCTACTAGACCTGGTTTCTCACACCTACCCTTTAATGTTACTCTAAAAAAGAAGCATTCACATCATTGAAATCTTGAACAATCACATCATCGAAATCCCAAATATGCTACCTGTTATATGTTCTAACTAACCAGATCCAGCCTATCACACATACCCTTCAATGTTATTTTTAAAATATACAATCACATAATTGAAATTTCGAAGCTATGAGATAATACATGATTAATTAAAAACAATGTGAATGACATTTGACAGAATAATCTGAATGCTAAAAGGTTAAGAGTTAATTATCTTGTAGCTGTTAAAATAGAGAGCTAAAATAATCAAAACGATTTAGACTGCGTAAATTGTAAACATTAAATGGTAGATGCTATGTGGCGCAATTGGTAACATGGTCAAATAGAAAAGTATAGACTCATTATCAAGTCTCACCTACAGGTCTGTTTTTCTTTCCTGTCTCAAACTGGTTTTACAGTTTGAAAGGCTTTCCATTGTAACATGTAATATGGTAAGCTTCAGATTCCAAGGGAACTAGCAATGGTCACTGTGAGGAAAAATAAGTCCAAAATAATTTATTGATAGGGGGGAAAAAAAAACAAAAATCAAATGAATTGATTTGCTTAGTGTTTTGGATACTTCTACTTCTTCAAGCAAATATTGGTGTTCATTTAATTGGCATTCCTTACTCAAAAATATGATCATGGCTCAGTATAGCCCTAGTTCACCGGGTGGAACAAGGAAATGGGTAAAACGGTTATATTCTATTGTGTTTTAGCATATTAACCATTATAGCCATTGATATCCAAAAAAAAAAAAGAACGTGGTACTATGTACCTACTAATATGTATCTGTTTCTTTCATATTGCTATTTTTTAAGTCAACTGTTTTACATTTACATTCATACATACACATACACATATTTCCTATATATATATATATATATTCACCTTATCAATATTGTACTTTACACTCTAAGTAGCCAAGAAATAAACTAATATTGGATGAGAACTGAAGGAAGTTCACCAAAGAGTGCACCATCTGAAGGAACCAGCCTTAGAATTTTACTAAGAGAAATTTGGTATCTGCCTGGATATTATAGCCTTCCTCTTACTATATATATATATATATATATAAATAATTAATAAATGCACCCTTTTAAAGCCTAGCCAGGCTCATGGGCCTGGTTTCCCAGTTTCTATAGTGTATGTGTTCCCCAGCTGGACGGGATGCCAGTCCATCACAGCGTTACTCATTTTTGCCAGCTGAGTGGACTGGAGCAAAGTGAAATGAAGTGTTTTGCTCAAGAACACAATGCGTCGCCTGGTCCAGGAATCGAAACCACAATCTTACGATCATGGTGCTGACACCCTAACCACTAAGCTACATGCCTCCACATATATATATACATATATGTGTGTACATATATGTATGTATGTATATATATATATATATATATATATATATATATATATACATATATGTGTGTACATATATACATATATATGTATATATATATATATTATATATATATATATATATATAATATATATATATATACATATGTGTGTACATATATACATATATATATGTATATATATATATATGCACACACACATATATATATGTATACACAGACAGACAGACACACACATATATATATGAATTACAGAGTTTTACATAGTAAGGAATTTCCTCATGTATGTGTGTGTGTATATACACACACAGATAGATATATACATATACATGCATACACACATACATGCATACACACACAGACGTATATACATGCACACACACACACATACATGCACAAACTCATCACTTGCATTCAGCCATAGTTTAATATCCAAGTAAGTTGCTAATAATGTACAGTTTCAGAAAATCACAGTAAGTGAACGAACGATAATTTATTTTCCTCAGCAGTCTTTGATTAAAAATACAAAAAAAAAAGCAGAAAGAAAAGAAACAGAATTCTTCTTAACTTCAGTAGTTTCCGAGATAACAGAGTGTATGACACTAAACGAACAAAACAATCAATCAAGTAAATACACAGAATACAAATAATAGCAGCTAATTATATGGAAGTTGGATATATTAAGTGGCAGTGTATTTGTGTGTATGTGTGTGGAAACGGTGGCAAGGTGTACACGATAAAACAATAATAATGAAACTGAGATGAACCTCTGTAAATCTTATCATTTCATGCTGTAAAACATTGTTTGTGTGTCCGGAACATTGTGTTCTCTCTGCAGGAGAAAAATCTGGTATATATACAATTGCTTGTTCAAACAACTCTGCCGCCGCCGCCGCCGCCAACACTGCCGACACAACACCGTTTTCCAAAGCAGATCAGAAATGGAAATGCTATTTCTGGCAATTTCTTTCCTTTCTGTTATTAAACTGTCTATCTCTTGTTGCTTCAGTTTGTTTCTTGTGGGGGGAAATAAATAAATAAATAAATAAATAAATGAATAAATATACAGAACAAATAAATAAAAAGAGTTAATAACTAAATAAATAAATAAATAAAAGAAGGAAAGAAAGGATGGAAGCTTTTAGTTAAAAGTGCTTCCTTTTTAAATTTTTTTCTCTTTGTTTACTTTCATTTATTTTAAATTTAATACCCAAAGTATAAGCCGGAGGGAAATTTTAAAGTTGTATGTTACTGCTGATGTTGTTCTCATGGTTATTATTATTATTGTTGTTGTTGTTGTTGGTAGTTGTGATGATGGTGGTGGAGGTGGTGGGGGTTTTCTTGTTGTTGTTGTTGTTGGTTGTGCTAGTTTGTTATCTTAGTTCTGTTAAGGGTTGAAGTGGTGATAGCTACGAACATGCAAACACATATTAATCAAAGCTGGAATAAATAAACTTGAAATAATCATTTGGAAAAATTACCCAGGGATGCCTGCTGTATGGAAACATAATAGTAAAGTGAGCAGCGGTATGGTATCAAGAGAGAGCTGGCAGAAACGTTAGCACACCGGGCGAAACGCTTAGCGGTATTTCGTCTGCCATTACGTTGTGAGTTCAAATTCCGCCGAGGTCGACTTTACCTTTCATCCTTTCAGGGTTGATAAATTAAGTACCAGTTACAGACTGGGGTCGATATAATCGACTTAATCCATTTGTCTGCCCTTGTTTGTCCTCTCTATGTTTAGCCCCTTGTGGGTAGTAAAGAAATAGGTATCAAGAGAGAACAAAAGAATTCCTCATCAACATCGTTGCTGCTGCTGCTGCTGCTACTACCACTACTACAGGTAGAATCGTTAGCATACCAGACAAAATGCATTTTGCCAATCTTTACAATCCGAGTTCAAATCCCATTGAGGTCAACTTTGCTTTTCATCCTTTTGAAGGTCCATAAATTAAGTACCAGTCAAGCATTGAGTTGTTACAATTGTTTAACCCCCTCCTCTCTACATTTCAGGTCTTGTACTTATAGTAGAAAGCATTATTATTATTTTTACTATTACTACTACTATTACTACTAAGGTGGGAACCTGGTAGAATCATTAGCACCCCAGGCAAAATGCTTGGCACTATTTCTTCTGGCTTTATGTTCTGAGTTCAAATTCCACTGTGGCTGACTTGTATTTTCATCTTTCAGGGTCAATGAAATAAATACCGGTTGAGCACCAGTGTCATTGTAATCAGCTAACTTCTCCCCATAAATTTCAGACCTCCTTCTTATAGAAGAAAGAATTATTATTATTATTATTGAGTGAGAGAGCAGCATATGCCATGAAAGTGACACTGGGGTACAATTATATGAAGCCCAATGTACCCATCATGACTATCCATCTGATAAGGGTACATCAGCCACATGTGCGTGACATGGTGATCTCATATCAAGATAAACAATGCATGACCTTGCATGTGGGGCCCAGTTAGAACTTTCTTCAGGTTGAGTAGCCCACCCACTCAAAAGGTCCTTGAATAAGGGTTGTTTAAGGATGCTGAACAAAACACCCATGTTTCCAGAGGTGAATTAACCAAACCCCAAAGAATTCCTCTCAGCACATGGTTATGATGCTCCCCGACTACTTTTGCTCATGATCAATGATCAGAGATGCATATATCATCAGCCACCAAGGGACATGCTCAACTAATTAAGGTCAAACAACCGACAAGCAAATCTGTGTATTGAGAAGAATATTTTCTGTAGCCCATATTTTATACCAAGACAAAACAATGTACATGGTAACACTTCCAATCAGTTAAGATCAGAAGCCATGAGAGCCACTGCCTGGTATTGCATCAGGGCATTTAATATTATTATTATTATTATTATTATTATTATTATTATTATCATTATTAAGGTGGTGAGCTGGCTGTATTGTTAGCACACCGGGTGAAGTGCTTAGTGGTGTTTTGTTTGTGTTCATGTTCTGAGTCCAAATTCTGCCAAGGTTGACTTTGCCTTTCATCCTTTTGGGGGTTGATAAAATAAGTACACTTTTCCACAGCTTGTTTTTGATGGAGCTGCAACCAAATGTTTTTAGACTCCTGGAAGATAACTTCCTCTTGCAGTTAAATATTCTTGTTCTAGTCCACTCATTATTCTTCCACCAGTAACTACTGCAATTGAGACATTTATCATCATCATCATCATCATCATTGTCTTCTTCTTCTTCTTCTTCTTATCCTTCTCCTCC
>NC_043000.1:56345552-56363052 GCF_006345805.1 Octopus sinensis | reverse complement strand
ACTCTCAAGAAGCAAGAATTATATATGAGTAGTGAATAGTAACAAATGGTTAGATATTGGCATGAAGATAGATGACAATTGTGAGTGATAAACAGGTGTGTGGTTTGATAGGGAATGTTAGTATGAATGGAGGGGATAAGAAGAGAGAGATATGCGTGGCTCAAGAATGATAGTATGGAGAGTAGGAGATGATGAGCAGAGCATAGGAGCACTGTCCAGCCAATTTCCCCGTGGAAAAATGAATGTTAGATGATAATGATGATGACAATGATTATATGGGTGGATGTAGGCATCTTCAAAATAAAACTAGACCCCCTCCTGTCAAGAGATCTGGGTGTACCTACCTTGTAGCAAGAATTGCAAATGAAGGCAGCAACATCAAACTCTCTCATTCACCAAATGCCACTTATCAGAAGAGGTTTCAAGTTGTGAAAGTGTAGCAAAGCTAATGGTAGTGCCCCAGCATGGCCGCAGCTCTCAAACTAAAACTAATAAAGAAATCAAGAAACACATACACACACACACACATACACACAATGGGCTTCCACAGTTTTTGTCTAACAAATTCACTCACGAGATATTGTTTGGTCCAGGGCTATAGCAGAATATACTTGCCCAAGATGCCATGCAGTGGGACTGAACCTGGAACCATGTGGTTGGTAAGCAAGCTACTTACCACACAGCCACTCCATATATTTATATACATGAGAAGGTATGACTATTTACTTTAGATATAGTTCATTCACACACACCCAGACATATATTCACGCATTCTCACAGATTCTGTTCTCACTTCCAGATATTCCCCGTTTTCTCAGTTGTTTTTTGATATCTGAGCATATTGATTATTGATACTTTTGTTCTGTATGCAGTAGATATATCCATTTTTGTTATTATTATTATTATTTTATTTATTTTTTTTGTGCATACAGTTTTGATATTACTCATTCCCACAATGGATGGCATTACTCCCTGGAGTGCTATGGCCTTACATAGGAGGTGCTTCCTCACAAGGATGGTGGTGCAGGTTTAGCAAGGTTGTGCCAAAGGTGGATGGACATCGAGCAAGATGTGAATCAATCAATATTCACTTGTCAATATGCATTTGATGTGCTTGTAGCTGTTTGCCATATACACCTCATCTCTTGGAAAATTTTCAAAGTTGCTGCTCGCATATTAAGTATTAAATATTAAGTATCTTAAGCAGGCACAAGGCACAATGCTAACATTTGTATAGGAAAGATATAGTCAATTCAATTGATCTCAGTATATTTTATCAATCCCAAAGGGCTTTCAAGCTTAAACCTAGAGTCGTAAAACTAAATACTATAAGATATTTAGCCCAGTGTTGTACTATTTACACTAACTTCATCTGCTCTTTGATCATTGTGAAATAATAATAATAATAATAATAATAATAATAATAATAATAATAATAATAAATATGTCCTGATGCAATGCCAGGCAGTGGCTCTCATGGCTTCTGATCTTAACTGATTGGAAGTGTTAATATAAAAAAATGGGCTACAGCAAATATTCTGCATAGTACCAAAGATTTGCTTGTTTTATTTGCTTATTAGTTGTTTGACCTTCACTAGTGGAGCATGTCACTTAGTGACTGACAATATGTGCATCTCTGATCATGAGCAGGAGTAGTGGGGGAGCATCATGGCCATGTGGTGAGAGGAGCTCTTTGGGGTTTGAATAATCTGCTCCTGGGAACATGGGTGTTTTGTTCATCATCCTTAAACAACCCTTATTCAGGGACGTTTTGAGTGGGATGGGCTACTCACTCTGAAGAAAATCCTAACTGGGCCCCTCCTGCAAGGTCATGTGCTGTTTATTTTCATATGAGGTCACTGTATTATGCACATACAGTTAAGACACACGTGCCTGGTGTACCCTTATCAGATGGGTAGTCATGATGGGCATATTGGGTTTCATATATTTGTACTCCAGTGTTACTTTGATGGCTTGTGCTGCTCTCACATTCAATAATAATAATATTGGTTTCAAATTTTGACACAAGGTGAGTCATTTTTAGGGAGTGAGGTCAGTCGATTGCATCACTCTCCCCACCATTGCTCAAATGGTACTTATTTTATTGATATTGGAAGGATGAAAAACAAAGTAACCTCAACAGAATTTGAACTCAGAATATAAAGAGCTGGAAGTAAGTATCTTGTCCAATGCACAAATGATTCCACCAGATTGCCACCTTAATAATAATGATTATGATGATGAAACATTCTACAATAAGCACAAAACCTGAAATTTTGTGTGAGGGGTTGTTTGATTAGATCGACTCCAGTGTTCAACTGTTACTTATTTTATCTGGCTCAAAAGGATGAAAGGCAATGTTGATCTTAGTGGGGTTTGAACTCAGAATGTAAAATCTGAAGAAATGCTGCTAAGCATTTTGTCCAACATGGTAACAATTTAGCCAGCTCACCTCCTTAATAATAATAATAATAATATCATCATCATCATCATCATCAAAAGGGATGTTAGAAGCATCCAGGGGAACACAATATCTCAAAGAAATCCAGAAGATTGTGCTACTAGTACTGCCCTCATCCTTAGAAAAACCTTATCAATCTAAATGTTTGTGTTGTTTTATATCAGAGGTTCTCAAACTTTTTGGGTCACTGCCCCCTGTCATGGCCGCATAATACCCTCAGCAACAACAACAACAATTTATGCATTTGGTTTGCAAGATTCTTTATGTGAGTTTGTGTGTTGAAGCATATTCTGTTGTGTTTGGGGAGAGTCATTTTCTTTTTGTGTCTTATAATTTTGTGCCCCCATCTTTGTTTTTATGCATAAATAAATATTTTATATTTTACTAATTTATATATACTATGAATCATTTGATATTTAATATAATATTATATAATTTGTATACAATACTATAATAATATCATAATAAATTCATAGCATCCCCCTATCCACTACCTTTCTCCCAACGCCTCCTTTTTCTCACCCCCCCCTCACCTTGACTACTGCAAATATGTTCCAAAACTTCCCACCGAAATAATTAAAATCTAAAAAAATATCAGCGGCAAAAACCAGGACATACTGAGGAATCTGCAATATAAATTTACATATATTAACCAGAAAAATCTGTGATGCACTAAGTGTACAATAGGTGAACCACAATGTACTGAGTGTGTGATAGGTGAACTGTGATATGGTGAGGGGTTTACTGTATTGATAATAATAATAATAATACTTCCTTTTTGGATTTGGTTTGCAAGATTCTTTATGTGAGTTTTTGTGTTGAAACATATTCTGTTGTGTTTGGGGAGAGTCATTTTCTTTTTGTGCCTTATAATTTTGTGCCACCCACTGGTAAAATTTCCACTTATTTCTTATTTTTATTTTCATGGTAGGTGGGGCTAATTGATTACATCGACCCCAGTGCACAGCTGGTACTTATGTTATCGATCCTGAAAGAATGAAAGGCAAAGTTGACCTCAGTGACACTCAAACTCAGAGCATAAAGCCAGAAAGAATACTGCTAAGCATTCTTTTTTTTTTGGCCTGCTGTCTTAATAATAATAATAATAAATAATAATAATAATAATAATAATAATATAATAATAAAAATAATAATAATAATCCTTTCTACAGTAGGCACAAGGCCTGAAATCTAGGGGGAGGGGACTAGTTGATTACATCAACCCCAGTGTTTCACTGGTACTTAATTTATCGATATCCGAAAGGAAGAAAAGCAAAGTCAACCTCAGCAGGATTTGAACTCTGAACATGTTTATGATGAATGAAATGCAGCTAATCATTTTTACCTGGCATGCTAACGATTCTGCCAGCTCACCGCCTTAATAATAATAATAATCCTTTCTACTGGAAGCTCGAGGTTTCAAATTTGGTGGACGGGATTAAGTCAATTATATCAATCCCAGTGCATAACTGGTACTTAGTCGATCCCTGAAGGATGAAAGGCAAAGACAACCTCAGTAGTATTTAAGCTCAGAATGTAGTGGCAGACAAAATATCACTAAGCCTTTTGCCTGACATGCTAATGATTCTGCCAGCTGACCGACTTCAATAATAATAATAATAATAATAATAATAATAATAATGGCTTCAAATTTTGACCAAGGCCAGCAATTTCAGAGTGGGGTGTAGGTCAATTAAATTGGTCTCAGTGTTCAACCAATACTTAATTTATCAACCATGAAGTATGAAATGCAAAGTCAACCGTGGCAGTATTTGAACTCAGAACTCAGAGATGGATGAAATGCCACTTTGTATTTTGCCTGGCATGCTAACGATTCTGCCAGCTTGCCACTGACAACAAATATTCTGCTCAATACCACAAATTTGCTTGTCTGTTGTTTGACCTTAACCAGTTGAGCATGTTCCTTAGTAGCTGATGATATGTACATCTCTGATCTCATGCAGAAGTAGTGGGGGAGCATCATAGCTATGTGTTGAGAGGGATTCTTTGGGGTTTGAATAATTCACCTCTGGAAACATGGATGTTTTGTTGATCATCCTTAAACAACCCTTATTCAGGGACCTTTTGAGTGGGATAGGCTACTCGACCTGAAGAAAATTCTAACTGGATCCCACCTGTTTCACTGGTACTTATTTTATTGATCCTGAAAGGATGAAAGGCAAAATCGACTTAAATTTCCACTAAGCATTTTTCCAGGTGTGCTAATGATTCTGCTAGCTCACACTCTTAAATAATAATAATAATAATAATAATAATAATAATAATAATCATAATAATTTCTGGAATTTCCTCATGGAAAAGGAAGATGATCATACATGATCATTGAGTACAAAAATAACTAACAGTGTGAAATTTTCAACCTTGTAATCTTTTATGATTGCTGAATAGAGATGAAGGAAAATGAGAAAATGCAGAACTATCAGGTCTTAGCTACAAAGATGAAGAACTGGTAGAACAAAGGATGAAATCGGTGCACTCTGCACCAGTTCCATGAAAACATGTCCAGACATAGGGAAATATTACCTTGCTTGAAAACAAGTGAGGGGTGGTTGCAGAGATATTATCCAGCTATAGAAAATCTGCCTCAAAAATTCTATGTAACTCATGCCAGCATGGAAAACTGGACATTAAATGATGATGGGTATGATGGTGATTACGATGTGTGTGTGTGTGTGTGTGTGTGTGTGTGTGCATGTGTGTGCATGCATGTGTATGTGTGTATGTGTGTATGTTTTTTCTGTTTCTAATATTTATTTTTTCTGTCTATCCATTTACTCCTCTCGCTCTCTTTGTCTCTGTCTTGCTCAAATTCTTTCACACTTCTGTTTCACTTTCTCTCTGTCTGTCTGTCTGTCTGTCTCTTTCTCTCTCTCTTTCTCAATGACCTACATACATGCTCTTTTTCTTGGTTAGTGCCATCCATTCCTTTATTCCTTTACCACTCGAGTTAGTGTTTATGTTTTTCCATCTTTTTACTCCATTCAACCTTGCTATAGTTTATCCTCATTTTTATTCTTCCTCTTTCCTTCAGTCTCTTATGAAACATTTATAGACAAACATACACGCCAAAGTGTGCAATAGACACACGCACACACACACTCACACAAACACAAACATACATGAATTACTCACACCCATATACAAACAAATTTTATATGGCTATTAAAAAAAAATGGTAATTTTTAATTATTCCAATTATCATTTCTATGGTTATTCTGTTCTTCAAACTAAAGTAAATAATTAAATAAAAAAAATATTAAGCAAAATAACAATAATAATGACAATAACATCACAATAATTTCTTTTTCAATAATAATCATGAGTTTCATAATAATAATAATAATAATAATAATAATAATAATAATAATGATAACAACAATAATAATAATAACAGTAATCATAATAATTTTAAGGTATTTTGTGAAAGAAAAATATAAAATGGTAAACAAATTTTCTTGATTTGATTCTATTGTTGTGAATGTTTCAAATACTAGTGTTTTCTTGTTGTAGTTTTTGTCCTGTATTTACTTGATTTATTTGTTATATATATTTTTCAATCAATAAAAGTATTTATCTTTGACTCTTTTTGAAAAAAATGAAGAATAATCCTTCGTATCATGTTCTTCTATTTTCATAGTCGTAAATTTTTTTTTTTTGGTTTGTTTTCAGCATTATATATATAAAAAGCTGAAAGTAATAAAATCAGTGAATTATTTTCATTGTTGTCACCTTATATAACTTGTGTGCTTATGTCTCATTCTCATTTTCTCTCTCTCACTCTGTCTTAATGTTTCTCTGTGTGTGTGTCTTTGTATGTGTATTTGCATAACTCTTTTCTTTGTCTCTTTTACATCCTCTTCTGTTTCCATAAGGAGAAGTAGTTGATGGTATGAGTGGTTTGCACTCAACATTGCCTGACTTGCTTTTTCCATTAGTCTGTACCCATAGCAAGTTTGGATAAGTCTAATGGTACATCTGGCTAGATCATTAAGTTATTATATTGGTTTCAAATTTTGGCATAAGGCCAGCAGTTTCAGAGAAGGGACTAGCTAAATCAATTACTTTGACCTCAATACTAAACTGGTACTTATTTTATTGATCTTGAAACAATGAAAGGCAAAGTTGACTCCTACAGCATTTAAACTCAGAGTGTGAAGATGGACAAAATAGCGCTAATCATTTTGCTTAGCATGCTAATGATTCTGCCAGCTTGCCACTTTAAGCCATTAACTTATAACACCCGTGGACATATTTACAAAGTCAGAAAACAGCACAGCTCCCATGACTTTAGGAAACAATTTTTCACGCTGAGAGTTGCTGAAGCATGGAAAAAACTGCCGGCATCAGTTGTTAGTTGTCGGAGCACTGCATCCTTCAAAACTTCCATGCTTTCTGAGATTCGCCAACACTACACCTGATTTTCTCCCCTCCATACACACACAAGCATGTATCTGACTCATACATTGTTCGCTTTCCAGACATTTGTACATTACTGCATATACTCTATATGCACTTTCTGACAAGTTGTGGTGCACCTGAGCACTGTATACAATAATTTCATTATTATTATGTTAATATTATTCCACACTAAATAAATATACATGTGACCCTCCTTACCTACCTATCTTCTAATGTATATTGTTAATTTTGCCCATCAGGGGGATGCTGACTATCTAGTCAGACTGGAGATGACTTTGTTTAAAGTAAGGAGGAGCTGTGTACCATCAACCTCACTCTCTCATCCATGACCGTCTTCAATCCAGTGGCAAAACCAGGTCAAGCTGACTGAGGGTGGAGATGGATGCAGTGGATGACCAAGATGTCTTTCTTATTTCTTTATTGCCCACAGGGGGATAAACATAGAGGGGACAAACAAGGACAGACAAAGGGATAAAGTCGATTATATCGACCCCAGTGTGTAACTGGTACTTATTTAATCGACCCCGAAAGGATGAAAGGCAAAGTCGACCTTGGCGGAATTTGAACTCAGAATGTAGCAGCAGACGAAATACCGCTAAGCATTTTGCCTGGCATGCTAACGATTCTGCCAGCTCACCACCTCGACATCGAAAGATGTCTTTCTTGTCTCATTTTGCTCTTTGCACTCCCCAATGCATTACAGCAGCCACCTTTCTCTCTGTTGAGTCATGAAGGTTTCCTTCCATGAAGTTTGCTGGATCCAGTCTTTGCTTGCATTGATTGGAAAACCCTAACTCACCAAGTTTAACATATCCATTGGCTATTCTCACCTGGTTTAGCTCACTAGTGGAAGCAGTTTACCAGGGTGTGACCACTGTTGCTTGTAAACAGGTACTAAACAGGTTCTTGAAGTTGCAGTTGAGTGCCAAGTTGCGACCGAAGCAGACAAACCATTGTGAAGAGTGCAATTTGTTCCTTTTGCTAAATGTACTCCCGCCCCCTGACATTCCCACTCCCCACTCCTCACAAACATATATACACATATCCTGGGTATGTAAATGGTTGATAAAGCTGCTGGTGCACTGTCTAGACTATACTTTTAAATTTCAACCAGTAATTATTTGAACGCTTGGGTATTTGACCAATTACCTCAGTACTAGTTTTGAAATACTTGGTTTCACAAAATCAGAAAGAACATGTTTAATTAAAAGTTTACAATTCTGGGCTATTAATGGTACTGTTAAAATCTGTAAAACATTAAAAATACTCAGCATGGAATTAAGATTCACATACGCAATGGCATTTGTAACTGTACTCATGTGTATGTACATGTGAGTGCCTATGCAAATATATGTACATGCATGCATGCATGCATACATACATACATACATACATACATACATACATACAGACATACACACACACACACACACACACACACACACACACACACACACCATCATTACCATGTTAATGCTATCTGCATCTCAGTATTTTACTGGAATCTTGTTTCTAGACTCTTTCTCTGTTGATGAGAAATTCAAACAAATCAAACCAGGAAAAATGGTTATTGGAATTCTTTGCTGCAGGCTGTTTCAGTACCAATCTTGAGAAGCTGAAGTCCACCAAATCAGAAAGAAGGCACTTAATCAAAAGTTTATTTTTACAAGCTGTCAAAGGCATTGTCAAAATATGTAAGATGTTCAAAAAGTTTAGCATGAAGCAAGATACATGACATCAGTGCCTGCACCCACACATGCATGTACACATACATATGTATATGTTTGCATATGTACATGCATACATGTGTGCAAACACACACACACACACACACACATGATGGAGGCACATGGCCTAGTGGTTAGAGCAGCGGACTCGCAGTCGAGGGATCGTGGGTTCAAATCTCAGGCTGGGCGATATGTGTGTTTATGAACGAAACACCTAAGCTTCACGCGGCTCCGGCAGAAGGTAATAGCAAACTTCTGCTGACTCTTTCGCCACAACTTTCTCTCACTCTTTCTTCCTGCACCTTGCAGCTCACCTGCGATGGACTGGTGTCCCGTCCAGGTGGGGACCTATACACCATGGAAACCAGCCCTTATGAGCCAGGAATGACTCAAGAAGGAGCGAACTAACACACACATGATGGCTGTCCAGTTGTGATCAAGGAAGATCCTCACTGACCATTAAGAACATTGTGCACTCAGACAAAATTATACTTATGAGCCTAGTTCTTGATAAACATACATGTATGCATATATTGCAAGCCAAGCTTTCCTCATTTAATACATTTGTAGTGCATTTTCAAGCAACTCACTTAAATTCTGCATGAAAAGTGCATGTTTCTTCAAAAATACCCACTCCTTCCTTTATTTGCATCTTCTGTTGGTGACGATGTCAAGCACTGCTTTTTCAATTGATGTCCCACATCCCACCTTTAAAACAAAGATGTTACACAATCCTTATGCATGTGTGTATATCTGTGTGTATGCATATACACACACATATGAACAAAATTGCCCTGCTAATATTGTCTAAAATCTGATGAAAGAGCTTTGTCTCTAGGCTAGAAACTGCCATTTTTTATCCATTGGTAAAACAAATTTGAAAAAATATAATTAGGAAAATATACCTATATGCACACATACATATATTCAGCTATCATAAGCCACATTCAAACAAAGGCCATTAGACCCACAAATTTACTTTCCTCACTGTATTTTTCACTGCTACTAGTCTATCCTCTGTTCAGCAGAACTGGCTGCTCTTGTGCTGCCTTCATTCTAGAACATACAACTCATCTCTTCTTATCTCTTATCATCTATTCTCACTCTCATTATCAATACCACGTCCACTCCTTCCAAAATCCTATGATGTGTAATATTTCTTCCCTAGAATGCCAGATCTCTGGAGTTCTTATTCCTTGCACATGCTTTTTCACCATGGCCATCAATTTACAACTATTCAGGGGAGATATTAACTGCATTCACCTCATTTCTCTAAGATGCCATAAACATTCCCTTCCTCCAGACCAACACAATATATTAATACAAACAAAGAAATGAAAGAATACCAAAAGAAAACAAAACCGCATGGACATAGGCACACACAAGGACATATATGTGCATTCTTAGACAGATTTGCTTTGTCCTAGTTCTGTTTATTGCATAATAATAATTACTACAAAATTAAATAGTTATGTTTTCTATGAGAAACAGCTATGAAATTTTCACCAAACCACAAATCATCATTTTCATGTCTACTTTTCCATTTTTGTATAGGTCAAGCGAAATTTTGTTGAGGTAGATTTTGTATGGCCGGATGCTCTCCAAGTTGCCAACCTTCACCTATTTCCAAGTGAGGTAATATTTCCCTGAGATAAAGTGGTAAGGTGGCAGAATTCTTAGCATGCTGGGCAAAATGCTAAGTGGCATTTTGTTTGTCTTTACATTCTGAGTTCGACTTTACCTTTCATCCTTTTGGAGTCGATAAAATAAGTACCATTTGAGCACTGGGATAAATGTAATTGATTTAGCTCCTCCCCCAAAATTGCTGGTTCTGTGTCAAAATTTGAAATAAATATTACTTTCATATATAAAAGGCAGTGAGCTGGCAGAATCATTAGCTTGCTGGGCAAAATGTCCAGCATCGTTTCATCCATTTTTACATTCTGAGTTCAGATTCCACTGGGGTCAACTTTGCCTTTCATATTTTGAGGGTCAATGAAACAAGTCCTAGCTGATACACTGGGGTCAATTTAACTGACTTAGCCCCTCCCTGAAATTTCTGGCTTTGTGCCAAAATTCAAACCCAGTATTTCTCAGACGTGTTTTCTTAGAATATTGAGAATGGAAGGCACCGCTTGCATGACAGTGACTTTTGTTTACAAATACCACATGATGTCAAGGCAAAGAGGTAGTACCACACACCAATGATGGGCTTCTTTCAGTTCCATTTAACCAAACCTATTCACAAGGCTTTGGTCTACCTGAGGCTATTGTAGGAGACACTTGCCCAAGGTGCCATGCAGTAATAATTGAACCAGGAACAATGTGATTAGGAAATGAATTTCTTAACACAGATACACATGTTAAAAGGGAGCATACTGGATAGTGTGAAGAATCTGGTCAGACTACACTATATGTAAAAGAAAGACAGGCTGGTCAAGGATGGAACACATTCAAGGATAGATCTGCTCTCTCAAAACAAATTATGTTTCACAATAGCAAAATTCATGATGATCACCACCACCACCACCAAAAACAACAACAACAACAGCAGCAACAAGTCTTTAATGACGTATCAAATGTTTCATTTTATTTGTTATTCACTATTCTTCTTCTTCTTCAAAAAAAAAGAATTGGTTTTACATTTTTACAAACCATAGAAACATTTGAATAATTGATGGCCATAACACCACTAGTACATATGAACATGTGTTCAAAACTTGGAGTTGTAATTAAAATTATGCTATTCGTGACTTTTATAAGAAGACATAATTGAAGTATAAATCGGAAAGGCTTAGCAATTATCTTTACACTTTTGAGGCTTTTTTTCAGTGAAGCCATACATTTATGTCTGAGTTTGTTATCATGGTTTCTATGGTTGAAATCTCAGAAGACTGTTTTGAATATGTATGTATGTGTTAATGTGCATGTGTGTGTGTGTGTGTGTGTGTGTTGTGTGTGTGTGTGTGTGTGTGTGTGTGTGCGTGCGTGCGTGTGTGTGTGTGTGTGTCTCTGTCCAAGTGAGTGTGTAATTCGATATATATATATATATATATATGTGGGTGTATATATATATATATATATATATATATATATGTGTGTGTATATATATGTGGGTGTATATATATATATATATATATGTGTGTGTGTGTGTATGTATATATGTATGTTTGCTTGTATTAATACACATCTATATATAATTATTACACACACACACACACAATGATAAGAAACACGCAAATATATCAATGTATTTGGGTAGCTATATCTGTGAGTGTCTGTGTGTGTGTACACACACGTATATTTACATGTTTATATATTCATGTGTGTGTATATCTGTCTATACTTATTTGTATTTGCATGCACGTATATTTAAATGTGTATGCAAATATACAAATATATAAGAACAAATACATATATGTATATATATATTTACTAGCTTTTTGACCCGATTTCATTTGGGTGTATTCTCGAAGTGCCACATTTAAAAAAAAATGAAAAGTCTTTAAAAATAATGGAAACTTTATTAAAAAATTGATTGAAAAAGGCAAGTATGCAAATGGATAATACAGTCTTTCAGAAAGCGATTACTCATACCCAACTCAATTTCGCAGAATCGGTGTCATGACATGAACACATGATTCAGGAGTTTGACTGGCAGAAGTAATCAGGTTGCACATACAAGTCCTTTTGATACCACCCACTCTTGTTTTTTTTCAATTCTAAAAGACAAAATGCAAACTGAATGGTTCGGAAAAATGGGAAAGGAAAAATTTAATGGAAGACTTACTCAGGGTAACAGGAAGGTGGTGCATAGATAACCGGTGTTCAATAAGAAGAGAGAGTTATGCAGTGTTGAGAAGATGGCATGTGATTTTAAGGTGAGCGTGAAAAAGAAAAAAAATTGTTAAAGACGAGTGAACAGTCTTCATCAAAATAAAAACATGTAGCTTACATTTGCATTTGAAATGATGCAACCATTGAAAAAGTGATATAGACAGCATGGCATGATGGGAGCCATGTCAAGCAAAGACAGAGAGAGAGAGAGAGAGAGAGAGAGAGAGAAAGAGAGAGAGATGTTGAGTGAACTGAAGAAGACGTAGATCGCAAACGTAAGGATGGGTTGCCTGGAGCATCGTTTGAAGTCCTTCAGTAATGTTGCTCTCAATAGTAGTTTTATTTCTGCATCTGTGAGAAAGTTCTTCATTTCCACCCATGAAGACGCCTGCATGAAATGGGGCTCTTCTCCAAGTTGTGGTCGAAGGCTTCCGATAAGATGGTATCATTGACCTTGTATTTTGTAGGTGTAAAAATTTTCATTCTGTACTGAGTTGTTGTTTCACAAGGGACTGGCAACATCAGAGTTGTTGGTGTTTGTTCTTGAATTTCTGCCATCCCTGACACCAAAAGATGTCATGGCGAAGCAAGTGTTGAATTTCCATATGTTTTTGCAGAAATGCTTTGCGTGGGAAGAGTTACTGATGAGAAGATCATGAAATTCAGGAGGATCAGTTAGCGCTGGAAGTCAAACTTTGCCACCAGAACAGCAAAGACTAGGAGCCTCACCAACTCACTTCTTGGTGGCTCCACAGAACCTGCACACCTTGTCCATCTTGCCGATATTAATATCGGGGTGATTGGAGTAGTCAAAGTCGAGATTATAATTGAAGCCAGCATTAAACCAAAGAGGATACCTTGCTGTAGCTTGATGTTCTTGACGTGTTTGCTGTCTTGTAGCCAGTCTAACCTGTCTTTCTTTCGCAGTTTTGTTAAAGATTGGTTGTTGTTGCTAACTGTGCTGGGCAGAAAGATGAGCCTCTCTTGTAGCTGGGGTTTCAGTCAGGTGTGCAAGTTGGTTTCTATCATGTTTGGCTGAAAGACAGGCCTCTATTACATCTGGGGTCTTCCTCATCTTTGAGTGTTGGTCTCTATCATGTTGAACTGAAAGACAGGACTCCCTTGCAGCTGGAGTCTCCCTCATGCATGAGCGTTGGTGCTGAATGTGCCAGATAGAGAGGCGAGCTTCTATTGTTTTAGGATTTTTATCTAGTTGTGAATTGTTGGAGTTATTTCGCTGGTCAGCAAGAGGAACTTCCCTTGCGTCTAAAGTCTCAGATAGAAGAAACACTTTACAGAGGAAGAGGTTGCCTAATTGGGGCAAAAGTAGAAAAGACCAGCATAGTAAAGATTTTAAAAGCAGAAAAAATTAAATTTTTGGGATCCAACAATTTCCACAAAAAATTGATGAACTATTAAATGGAAGAGCCTGTAGATTATGCATCTGTGCTTTTTTTAATTAAAATTGCCCACAAAACACGACTGCCACAGCTTGCAGAATTGATTGAAAATGGGTTTTATTGCCCTAGTAACCACAGCTTTTGAAATGGATTTTTCTAATCTAGTCCAGTCACTTCCTCGCCTCATTTTACGTGTCCCTGTAAATTTTCGCCACAATCCGAGCACGCCTACTGCCATTGAACCCTGCATAACCACTAAATGAGATATGCAAACATACAACTTTTGGCCATTTCACTTTTATATATAGAGATAAATGATAGAAAGTTGAATGAAATGTATGATATTCCTTATTTAAAATCACTACAATTGTTTCAACACATTTTTACACCTGTAATATATTGGTGAAAATTTCATAGCTGAATAATACATTATTATTCAGCCAAGGTATAAAATGCTCTTCCTCTGATGATTATTGAAATAAGTCCTTTGTTAGATCCTGAAATTGTATATTACAATTTTCTTGTCATTGTCAGATTATAAGCAAGATAGTGCTGAACAGAATGAAGAATAAAATGAAGCATTTAGAAATAAAAAAGTGATAAAATCTAACAATTTCAGTACTTATCAACTGCTTCTTTATCTCTGTGAAGAATCTAAATTACGCTCTGTCTTTCTTGACAAAACAATTCTACATTTGAATCAACGTCTATTTAAAGTTAATTTATTACTGTCTTGTTTTTATATGCTTTTTTTTGGAACAATTACAAAAAGACTAGTTGTTGGTATCCTCACACCCTCCCATATACATATTCTTTCATATACAAGGTAGTGTATACACACACACACACACACACACACACATACATATATCTATTTATATATACATATATAAGTAAAAATATACATACTTCAATGTATGTGGGTTAGACTTTCAACCCAACATATATTAATATCGCTATAAACAGTACAAAAATGAAGAATATTAGTAAGAAGCATATATGTATCATCATCCTCATCATCATAGTAAAGCGGATGCTAAACGATGATGATGATGATGATGAAGAAGATACATATATGCTTCTTACTAATATTCTTCATTTTTGTACTGTTTATAGCAATATTAATATATGTTGGGTTGAAAGTCTAACCCACATACATTGAAGTATGTATATTTTTACTTATACACACATGTGTATATTTATAAAAACACTCACACACATGTATCCATCTACATACATACATACATACATACATACATACATACATACATACATACATACATATATATGCACGTTTTTCATATATTCTTATCATAGTCAGGAAAGCTAGTACAATAAAGTAAAATAAAATAAATATACATAAATATATTTATATACACTCATGTATAGTTTTCTTATATACATACTATTTCTAAAGACAGACATAAATAAAGTAAAATAAAAAATACATCCATATTTGTATATGCACATATATACACTTCTCTCATACAATGTGTTTATAAAAAAAGAGAAATAGATTATACAATACAATAAAGTTAAAACAAAATATAATGTAACATGCAAACAGCTTTATGAAGGCATTCATTTCCCAGAGGACATGCGGACCTATTCTTACAATTGCAATTCTTTACCACACTGTTCTTTATTTCTTTGCAACCAGTCTTTCTTCTATTTCTAATTTTTTCCTTTATTGTTTCTATGGTTATTTTTAGTGTTTTTCATATAACCTTTATTACTATCCTTGTGGCTGTTTCCAGTACTACTATTATTGAAATTTTCAGTATCAATTGTTAGTTATATCATTTTTGCCTTCACTATATTATTATTTTTATCAGAACTATTTGGACAGGCTTCATTACTTTCTTCTTTGCTATTGAATTTCTTATTCGAAGAATTATTTCTACCTTTACCCTTACTAATGGTATTAGTGATCCTCTGATTTATCTGCCTATTATTGAGTTTATGAATATGGTATTTTAAGTTATTAGATGTTGTGTATGATAATTTCATTGTATGTCTGTTAAAAATCTTGTGGTATCTATTAGATTTAGGAAAATGCCTATCCAATGCAGCAAAGAAATCTCTAGTAATCTAAGATGATACATGTAATCTGATAATTGGATTATCCCACAAAACATTGTATTATTATTAGGTATGCATTTGATTTTCTCAGTATATATTTCTTTATTACCCATAGCCGACCCTAGCTAACACTACATTGTAATAATGTGTATGTAAGTTATATATCATTTCATTTGCCAAAAGTTCAGATATTCAATTGGATATATTGTTCACAATTCCTTTTATGATAGAGGGTTAGTGACTGGATTTTCTGTTGACATACCTTCGATTTTCTTTCAGTTTAAGGTATGGTTCAAATAATCTGACATCCAAACTAAATGATGTATCAAGAAAATTTACCTTACATTAATTATTTTCTACAGAAACAGGTAGTCTGGAATTTCTGAAGAATTTAAATAGTCATTTTTTACATCTCTCCATTTCTACTTTACTACACCTATCTAATATGGAGAGAGCACCATGCCTATATAGACCCCCACACACACACACATACTTAGGGAACCAGGACTTCATCTGAAATAGGATATATATTTGAACAAGATCAGTGACTTGCACTGAGTCATTTGATTCCATTTCTATATTGAAAAAGTTAACAGATCTTGTTCATAGTTCTATTGCTGAAATCTACCAGTATGCTTCTTGCAGCTAGTATTATATCCATATCTCACCTAGGTAAACCAGAATTGCACATAGTAGAATAATAACTTGATATGTCAAGTTGTATAAATTTGCTACTATTCTTCACTAATTCAGTTCTGTATTTAAGAGATGAGGAATTATTTACATTATTTACATTTGACGGATATTTGTCCTCATCTTGTTTGTTGTTAACACAATGTCTCAGCTGATATACCCTCCAGCCTTCATCAGGTGTCTTGGGGAAATTTTGAACCTGGGTTCTCATTCCTAAGGTATTTTTCAATGTTGTTGTTGTTGTTATTATTATTATTATTATTATTATTATTATTATTATTATTCAGGTCACTGCCTGGAATCAAACTCAGAATCTTGGGGTTAGTAGCCTGCACTCTTAACCATGGGCGTATGGCATAGTGGGTAAGAGTATGGGCTACTAACCCCAAGATTCCGAGTTCGATTCCAGGCAGTGACCTGAATAATAATAATAATAATAATAATAATAATAATAATAATAATAATAACAACAACATTGAAAAATACCTTAGGAATGAGAACTCAGGTTTGAAATTTCCCCAAAATACCTGTTGAAGGCTGGAGGGTATATCAGCTGAAACGTTATGTTAACAAACAAGATGAGGTCAAATGTAAATAATGTAAATAATATTCTTCACTAATCTTATGACCCTTCCAGAGACCTCCACTGTGTCTGAGTTTAATTTTAGATCAAAGATTTTGTATTATTGTATCGATAATATATTTGCTAATACTACCAATATCTGACTTGGGGAGACATATTAGTCTAATGGTAGGGTCACTATCAAAATTTATTTTCTGATCCTTTAAATTAATTCTAGGTATTTGGGCAGGGGTGGGCATATGGTTTTGTTCCATCTTCTATTCCTAGTCCAGTAGCT
>NC_043000.1:56330552-56340552 GCF_006345805.1 Octopus sinensis | reverse complement strand
ACCTAGAAAATTACCCTCTGAGGCACAAGTCCAGGCAAAGTTGTTTACGGAAGATCAACAGTCACCCCTGCATGCCAGGCTCCCCCTTTCAATGCCACCAATGTTATCCAAGGGAAAGGCAAAAGATGATACAGCTTGGCACACCAGTGACATTGCAACTCATTCCTACAACTGAATGAACTGTAGCAACATGAAATAAAGTGTCCTGCTCAAGAACACAACACATAGCCCAATCCAGGAATTGAACTCACTACCTCATGATTGTGAGCCTGACATTCTAACCATTGAGCCAAACACACACACATACATACACATCATAGCATCATATAACATCATAGTATTATTAGCCCTACATGTTTAGATATATTTAGGTGCACATAACTTTGAGCAATCATAGTCGTTCGTTATTATAATGAATATATATAACAAATATGTTGTCTTTATGAAGATATAATTGTATACTAAATCTATTAGACTTAACAAGTATCTCTACATTTTTGAGGCTTTTTTTTACAGTGAAGCCACAGAGTTCTATCTAGCTTTATTAATAAATTATAATGAGAAGAAAAATAATAGTAGTAGAAATTATTCTTCCAAAATAACAAGGGACAGAACTTCCAAAATTTCAGTTGATCAAATATGAAATGTGAATATACACTAAGATATCCGCATAGGTGTAGGTAAGGCTGTGTGGTAAGAAAATTTGATTCTCAATCACATGTTTTTGGGTTCAGTTCCAGTGTTGCACCTTGGGCAAGTCTCTACTACTTTAGCCTCAGGCTGATGAAAGCCTTGAAAGTGGATTTGGTAGACAGAAACTGAAAGAAGCCCATCGTGTATGTATGTATATATATATATATATGTTTATATCTACTGGGGGAGGGAGCTTAACCTTCAGCAATTATAATGACAACTTCATATATGTTTTGGTTTTATTTTAACTCTTTGGGTTGGTGAGTCAGAAGAATTGATTGAAGTATCTGGCAGCATTCTTTCTATATCTTGTTATATCGCTGTCTTTCTGTATTAACTAGACTGTTGGATGTTGTTATACAACGCTGGTCACAATGCACTTTCTTGCATTGTTGTACCTTTTGAATGATGCCACCTCACTTGCTAGACAGGCAGGTAGGCAGACAGGTCAATATTCCTCATGAACAGAATGCCAGTCTGTTGCCGGGTTATCCATTTACAGCCAAGTGGACTGAGGCAATGTGGAATGAAGCCTTTAACTAAAAAATGCAGTAAACCTCTGGTCAGAGAATTGAAACCACAATCTTGCAATCTTGAGTGCAATAATATCCTAACAACTAGGGCTCATCCCTTCACATTTTGTTATATTGCATTTACTATATCTTGTTAAATACAGTGAATGTTTTTTCACTGACTCCATCCATATAAGAATAAGAAATATTAAATCTACCTTAGTGTGAGTTGAAAACATAACTGTGAAATACTAAATAAGATACTGTAGAGTATTTATCCTAAATCCTTGCTGTCACACCAATTCAAGTACCTAGGTAATTTGGAAGTTCTGAATAGTGATCCAACCTTTGTTATTAAATGGAAAAAAATAATCTGTATGGTATTGCTATTGTGTAAGTTATTGTTAACCCTTTCAGAACAGGAGTCATCACATAAATAGGTTTTTATTTCCCTTTGCAGTGTATGCCTTCATAAATCGGAAGCTATTATCTCTTATCCTTTCAATCTCCATTAAGATTAGATTTTCTATGATGCGAACATATGTGCAGGAAGTATTTTATGGTAATATATAGAAGGTCTGAAAACTGCATTGAAAAACCTATAAAAGTTATCATTCTTAGGGCTTCAATTAAAGCTAGATGAAAATTGTCTGCCGTTAGTTGAAAATAGGAAAATAGGATTCATGCTTAAAGAGGTATATTGTAAGTTAGCTGAATCTTTGCCTGTAGTTGTTGTAGAAGTAGCTTAAAGTACTTTTCGGTAATAAAAGAAAGTCTCTTCCTTCCTTTCTCTTTCTCTCTCTCTCTAAACACACATACGCATGCATGCACGTGCGCACGCACGCACACGCACACACACACACACACACCACACACACACACACACACACACACACACATTCTGTGTCTATTTTTTATACTTCAGTATTAGCACTGATTGGTTTGGGGATTAAACGTGTATGTACCTGTTATTTTATACAAACATAATACTGCTTGATTTACAGTACAAGGAACCTGAGCCAAAGAGGGAGGTGGGGATAGGATGTCAGCGTGATTACTTGACCTGGTAGAAATAACAGCCAATCTACCTCCAATCATAACCTACCATTTTAAATATAGTCATATTGAATAATGTACTCCCTGATATAGGTTGATTGAATCATAGATCTACTGGATAGGGTCGACCTGGTGTTAAACAGTTGCAATAAAAGAAGTCTTAGATGTTTTGACACTGAAGGTCTCATAAGTGAATTAGCAACAGAAGAAGCTCAAATTGAATCAAATGCAGGCATCAAATGTAATTCACATAACTCAATACTGCATTCATTTGTGCATTTTATTTTTCTTACATTTGATTGCTTTTTTTTTTTTCATGGAGAAGTAAGTGGAATGGGTTTTTTTTTTTTACTGTTTAGCTAGAGAGGTAAGGACAACCTCATGATCCTTTAATTCTTTCAGAGCCTCCAAAACTGCTGGGAAGAAGCGAGGAAGTTATCCTCAAACTGGAGGCCTGCTCTGAATGCTTGTTAAAGTTAGTCAACAGTCAGGTGGTGGTCTAATGTCAGCTGATGGATTATATCTCCTACCCCAAAATCCAGAATGCTAAAAGCTAGAACAAATACCACCAAGTACCTTGCTTGGCATTCTACTAATTTCACCAATCCATCGTGCTTGATCTTGGAGAAAATAATCAAAGTGATATTTCAGTTTCATCCATACACACCAGCAATCTAAGTGAGTCTGGCTGGAATGTATTATTGTAATGCATGAATTTTGAACAGGTGTGGAGTGATGATCTAGTTGATCATTGCATTAATGCCTTTTTTAGTGATGTGGGTCTAACAAAACTTTTTAATAAAGCTCAGTGAGTATTTTCTTCAGCTTTTTCCTGAAGAAATTTTGTCATGATTGTTGGGATTTTATGTAATTATGTAGATTGTAGAAAGGCTTTCTGGTGTATTTTATAGTTCTCAGATACAGTCGTTTGGGCGAGTTGGCAGAAACGTTAGCACGCCGGACGAAATGCTTAGTGGTATATAGTCTGTCTTTACATTCTGAGTTCAAATTCCACCGAGGTTGACTTTGCCTTTCATCCTTTTGGGATCAATGAATTAAGTAACAGTTACGCACTGGGGTCAATGTAATCGACTTAATCCCTTTGTCTGTCCTTGTTTGTCCCCTCTGTGTTTAGCCCCTTGTGGGCAATAAAGAAATAAGATTCAGCCGTTTGATTACCTAAAATAGCCATAGAATTTGAACCCACTTCATCAGACTTTGTGTATTTAAATTATGATAAAGCATTAGAATATTAAATGGAAAGTAAAAATGAGTGAACTCAATATTAAACAGGTGAATATATTGGTTCATTTGTTTAAATATGTATACTCACCTTTTGTTTGAGTATGTGGACTTGTGCTGGATATTAATAGAGTATATTTGTATCTTACTGAATAAGTATAAATTAAAGTGTGTATATTGTTTTCAAGAGCTGGTCGAATTGTAAGCAAATAAAAGCCTAACTTCACTGCATTCTGTTTCAAACTGTCGGTATACTTTGAGAATTATCAATAAGACCACAAGGTTACTATTAATATAACAACAAAATGTATATGCCAACAAGGTAATACCACCTTCATTACATATATGGGGGAGATGATGACCTGTTTTGGGATGTTTTTCTGGTGCAGTTGTGCAACTTGTATGATACAGAGATAACTGGAACACAAATTCAGCTCTGAGATGAGAAATTGATTCCCAGAAACTGATATCTTGCAGATATATATGAAATCACCTATTTGTAATCATCTTTCTTGTAATCAACTTATCTGGTGATATGACAACAGGTGAAAGACAGTTACAACAAATAAGACCACATAAATAATTCACACCAACAGTCTTAGCATCTAGCATTATCCAAATTTATGCTGTAGTTATTTCTATAAATTTTATACAGGTTCTATGCATGACCTTGCTTCCCAAACACATGGTTTTGGGTTCTATCCCACTGTGTGGTACCTTGGACAAGTGTCTTCTACTATAGCCCCAGACTAACTGAAGCCTTATGAATGGATCTGGTACATAGAAACTGAAAGAAACTTGTTATATATGTGTGTGTGTATGTGTGTCTTTGTGTTTGTGCCCCACTACTGCTTGACAGCTGGTGTTGTTTTGTTTACATCCCCATAGAGATGAATAGAATAAGTACCAGACTTAAAAATAACTACTGGGGTTGATTTTCTTTTACTAAACATGTGATGCCTCAGCATGGTTGCAATCCAATGACCAAAACAAGTAAAAGATAAAAGAATATTTGTCTTGCATTAAAATCTACAGTTAGGATTAGAAGATGTACATGGAGAATGTATTACAAGAATTTAAGTGTTAATAAATCTTAATCTTTGTTTTTCAAACTCAAGTCACTAGCCACTCTGAATTACTCCCCTTAGCTCATTTATATTTTAATTATGCAAATTTCCCAAGACCACTTCTCTTTATCTCAGCCCTTTCTCTGCTTGCCTGGAGGTAGGACAACTGTTGTGTTTGCCCTTTAGCATTCAGATTTCTTATTTATTCACATTGTTTTGAATTAATCATGCATCATCTTGTGGTTTCAAGATTTCGATGATATGATTGTATATTTTTGGAATGGCATTGTAGGGGAAGGGCGAGAAGTTGGATCCGGTCAGTTTTAGCATAAAGCATATACAATATTAGGGTTAGTTATGGCCAATTTAAATACTAAAGCATTAAAAATGCTGCTGGAACAGAAAATCCCTTACTTGAAAAAGTATGAGAATTGTTTATAGGAAGAGTATTTTTGCTTTTTCTATTCTATTAATATTCTAGATAAATAACTTCAATCAGGTATTGAAACCATACTGCATCTCAGCTATCTAGGTTCTCTTACAAATTATTTTACTGTATTTAACACTCAAGTTTAATTTTCAAGGGATTTTTACATATTAAAATGCATTTCTTGGTTTGTGATTGTAAATTTCAAATGAATTTCCAAAATGTTGGTATTTCAATGTTCGTGGAATTATTCAGAAGGTTTTTACAGTGAAATCAAGTTACTTTCATTCCTTCCTCCATCGCTCCCACTTCCTTCTTCTCCACAATTTGATATTTCATAATCATAATACACATTTTTATCATAAATGAAAGCTAGAGAAGTAGGAATGGAATTGAATTGAAAAAAAAAAAAAAAATGGAAGAAATGTTCAATTGCAATTGAAATTTAAAACTCAAAGCAAAATTCAATGTAAAGCTTAAATTAAATGTTAAATTAGTTAAAAAATTTTTTCTTCTGAAATCTCTTTCTCTCTCCTCTCTCTGCTCCTTTCACTCAGCATATATATATATATATATATATATATATATATATATTTATATTTGTACATTATAATTTGAAGTGTATTTCTTTACTAGAGAGATCATCTTTCAATTGGCAAAGCTCTCTCTGTTTAAGATCAAAAGCATCTGATGTGCAGTAGTAGTTGTGCTAGAGTTACCTATGTATGTGTATGTGTGTCTATATATATATATATATATATATAATATATATATATATATATATACACATTGCTGAATTCTAATTTTTGTCCAAATTTCAATTCTAGATCTTCTAACAACTCTGTGAATTTTTCATTGCATGTATGTATGAATGTGATAGTTTGGGAATGGAGAGGTGTCTGGTCTTGTTTAGCCAATGGAAGAAATCATAATTAAAATCCTTGTAGTTTTTTTTTTTTTTAAATCCCCAAATGTGTAAACCTGCCAATGATTATTTGATGATGGGAATGAATTGTTGAGCTTTTTTCACATAATCATGTTAGCTTGCTGCATGAAATTACCAGAGATGTAACAATGCTATTAATCTGGATTTCATTGCTTTAACATGCTTCTGTTAATTTTTCATGCACCAAACGAATAATATACATACATGTCCATCACACATATAATACATATATATGTGTGAGTGTATGCATACTTGTATATATGGTTCTATCTATATACGTATATATGTGTGATTGTACACACACACACAATATATATATATATATACATATATATATATATATATATATATAATATATATATATATATATATATATGTACAGGGTGGCTCAAAAGTTGCTAGACTATTTCAAGTTATTACATTTTAAAATGATTTTTGGCCACTCTGTATAAAACTTATGCATATATCTTTTACTTTGCATGATAACAACATTGATTAAGCTTCGTGCGATGGCCATACTCGATAACGACGGGGCAGCCACCACCATATATATATATATATACATATACATATATATATATATATATATATATATACATATACACACACATATATATATAGATAGAAAGATAGATAGATAGATAGATAGATAGATAGATAGATAGATAGATAGATAGATATATCATCGTCATCAATGTCCTCATCATTTTAACCTATTTTTTTTCTATTCCTGAATGGGTGAAATAGGAGTCATTAAAGTAAATTTTCTACTGCTAGATGCTCTTATTGCTAGGAACACTCACCTTTTCCCATGCAAGGTTATATTTTTTCCCATTCTGTGATGCCAAGCTGGCAGAATCGTTAGAACACTGTTTAGTGGCTTTTCATCCATATTTCAATTCTGAGTTCAAATACCACCGAGGTCAAGTTTGCCATTCATCCTTTTCAGGGTCTATAAAATAAGTACGAGTTGAGCACTGGGGTTGATGTAATTGACTTACCCCGCCCCCTCCAAGTTGCTAACCTTGTGCCAAAATTTGATATCAGTATTTTTCCACAGTGTGTACATGTTTCTACAGGCAATGGGAAACAATTAGCACTGCTAGACCGCGTGATTGTAAAGTGAATTTCTTAACCATCTTCCATATTGCATCCTATATGCACATTGACCTGTAAAAGGCACTGCTTGTATCACAATGAATTATATTTCTGCTTAAAACAGTTCAAGCTTTCACCAGCAAAATCAGTGCCACAGATCGTCCTTTATGCACTACAACAGAAATTGTAATAACAGTTTTTCTTTTTTTCTTTCTTACTCTTTCAAATCTTCATCATATCAAATTGTTAATATAACTCAATGTTACTGAACTTTCGGTCATGTACAACTGTTATGAAATTCATCGAACATTTGAACTTTTATTGTTGTCTATCTCTGAAATTTATTGAATATTGGAATTTGTATGAACGTTTGATGTTTTAAGCATGTTTTTCCAAATTCTCTGAATTTTCCCTTGTTCCTTCAATCTCTCCTAGACATTTTTTTTTTATTTACCACAGATAACAAAAAATTCTTGAAATTGGTTTGGTATTTTAATAAATTTATTACAAAATTTAAAAACTACAACTTGTATTAAGATTCAGGTGCATTTTCAACCTTATAAACCAACTTATCTATATTCTTGCCTGTGTAGAAATACACTTCTTTTTTTCCATATTTGTGATAGTGTAATCACACCTAAACCTTGTGATTGTAAAGTGAATTTTTTAACCATCTTCCATACTGCATCCTATATGCACGTTGACCTGTAAAAAGCACTGTTCAAATGTTGGGTCTCACAGAGGCAGTGACAAGTGATCAAAACCTTTGGTGATACACCATGCTTGAGAAGACCTGTTAAGCCAAGTGAAATCATAGTTGTGGCCCATGCTGGTGTTACATAACTGGCACCCATACTGGTCACACATAAGAAGCACCCGCTACACTCTCGGAGTGGTTGGCCTTAAGAAGGGCATCCAGCCATAGAAACCTTGCCAAATCAGACTAGAACCTGGTGCAGCTCCTTGGCTTGCCAGTTTTCAGTCAAACTGTTCAACCTGCACCAGCACAGAAAATAGACATTACATGATGATGATGATGATGATAATGATGATGTGTGTATTTTATGTGTGTGTGTGTGTGTGTATTTTAAGAAGGCAACATACAGGGTGGACATGGTTTAGGGTTCAATCCCACTGTATGATGCCTTTGAAAAGTGTCTTCTATAGCCTTGAGCTGACCAAAGTTTTTTGAGGGGATTTAGTAGTTGGAAACTGGTAGAAGCCTGCCATAGATGTGTGTGCATGTATGTGTGTGTTTGTGTGTATGTGTGTGATTGTGTCTTGTGGTCTCAATATCATGTAATAATTTAAATGAATTTGGCTTTCATACAAACAGCACTATCCATTTCCGGTATTCTGCAAAAATATGTCTGGTCACGGAGAAATATTACTTAGGTTGGAAAAAGCTGAGGGTTGGTAATGGGAAGAACACCCAGCCTTAGAAAATCCACCTCAACAAATTTCATGCAACACATGTTAGGCTGGAAAAGTTGACATTAAAGAACAATGATGATGGCGATGATGTCAGGATTGTCGGAATTGCTGTTGTTGTTGTAAATATACAATGACAGGTTTAGTTAGAGTTAGGGGTGGGGGAAGGGTATCTTTTTTCTTCGCAAATGTAAATAAACCCAATCTGTTTCTTAAATGCGGACATATTCATACAGCACGGTATGTTTTGACTCCAAATGGATGTATTTGATTGGTTAAAATTGCTGAAAAGCTTGATTTTAAAGTGGAAATATGTTACAACATATAGAATTTTCTCAATAAAGCCAAGAAAAAATGATGTTTTATAAACACATTCTACCAGTATACAAAGTTTAAAAGTGTTTAGTTAACTAGAAATTGTGTTGAAAACTGCCGTTCAAAAGGAAAATATCCCACAACTGATCACCTGGTCCAGGGATGGCAACCACAATCTTATAGCCATGAATCCAACATCCTAACCACTAAGCAATGTGCCTCCACTAGTGATACTCATTTCTACAGCTGAGTGGATTGGAGCAACATAAAGTGAAGCATTTTGCACAAGAACACAATGCATTGCCTGGTTCAAGAATTGAAACCACAATCTTACAATCATAAGTCCAACACCCTGACCGGTAAGCCACATGCCTTCACAAATATACAAACAGACACATATACAGAGTTTCCTACTGAAAGTTAAGGGAATCTATTAAGAATTTCTATATTGATTCATTAATCATATTTTTGTATACAGAACTGATCAGAAATACTATGTCAAAAACTAGAACCTCCATCCTTACACTCCCTTAAACCTTTTCATAAAAACCCCCATCAAAAGTCAAAGCATTAACTGAAACATCAAAATGTGTAGTTTAGTTACCACTGCCCACTGTCACTATTTTAGCACACCTCCAATCCAACCCCTGCAAAGTCGTCTTGTCTATTTTTTGCTATATTGCATAGTAAACATTTTCATTTCCTAAAATTTATTAATTTTCTTTTTTGCTTTTTATCTAAAATTTTTTTAATTCGTTTTTTTTTTGGTCCACTTTTCTATTTTTACTGTTAAGTGATTCCATTATCCATTTCATTTAATTTTCTCAAAAATTATGTTACATATGTACCTATATATATATACATACATATATATGTATGTGTATATACACACACATATATACACACACCCAAACATACATATGTACATGTATATATGTATATATATGTATATATATATATATATTATATATATATATATAAATTTAGCAATTAAGGACAACTACTTTAGCAATTATATATATATATATATATATATATATATATATACACACACACACATATGCACACACAGATATATATATTTACGCACATATATGTACACATACACAGATATATATTTATATTCATATATACATACATACATACATACATACATACATACATACATACATACATATATATATATATATATATATATATATGCATATATATG
>NC_043000.1:56320552-56325552 GCF_006345805.1 Octopus sinensis | reverse complement strand
TTAAAACTCAGGTAAATAAGTTATTTTTTTATCAAACATAACTAGTCCTAGAGCTTTTTGATACCACCTTGTAGATCACTTTAAAACAAGGAATTCCTATAATAGAATCTGGGGCAATCTTAAGTGATTTTGTATCTACATGAACATTATTATCTAAGTAATAACCCTCTGATAACAGATGAAATAGGAGACAATGAGAAGATGGCTGTATGCAGGAAATAATAGTGGAATCTCCTTCAAATCACATTCTACCAATTTAAGAAAGTATATTTTGGATATATAAGAAAGTATATTTTGGATATAAGAAAGGACTGTTCAAGGCGGCGAGCTGGCAGAAACATTAGCATTCCGGGCGAAATGCTTAGCGATATTTAGTCTGCCGTTATGTTCTGAGTTCAAATTCTGCTGAGGTCAACTTTACCTTTCATCCTTTCGGGGTCGATAAAGTACCAGTTATGCACTGGGGTTGATGTAATCGACTTAATCCCTTTGTCTGTCCTTGTTTGTCCCCTCTATGTTTAGCCCCTTGTGGGCAATAAAGAAATAGGTATTTCGTCTGCTGTTACGTTCTGAGTTCAAATTCTGCCAAGGTTGACTTTGCCTTTCATCCTTTCGGGGTCGATAAATAAAGTACCAGTTACACACCGGGGTTGATGTAATCGACTTAATCCCTTTATCTGTCCTTGTTTGCCCCTTCTATGTTTAACCCCTTGTGGGCAATTAAGAAATAAGAAAGGACTGTTGATATGTGCCTGGGTTGTTTCTTATAAGTTTTGTTTGATATTGTATGCTGCAGATAATCTTTATGGATGGTAGGTATCAAAGTTCAAGTTCAAGTATTTTCTGCTGATTGTGAGCATGTGATACAATCCATCAGTCCATATGGCCCTCTATTCCTAGTAGGGCTATATGAGTGGAGTCTGGAACCATGTGATTGGGAAGCAAGCTTCTTACCAAACATCCATGCCTGTGCATATTAATTACCTTGTATTCTTTTTGGTGTTGGTGAATTTGCTAAAATTTATTTTCAAAGTTAAAGTTTGAGAGTTATTGTTTAGCACCCACCCCAAGGGCAGCTCTGATTGAGCAAACCTATGATGAAATGGCATTCCAGCCTTAACCGTTTTATCCCTTAAAAGGTATCTCAGACTGTAGGGTCCAATATGTCCCACCTTCCCTCTCTGTGTTTCTGTCAGTTTGTCTGCCTGCCTGTCTGTCTCTTTGTCTGTGGATTTGTCTGTCAGCCTATCTTCCCCTTTATCTGTCTTCCTATCTTTCTGTCTTCCTGTCTTCCTATCTGTGTATGTGTGTGTGTCTGTCTGTCTATGTTTGTGTCTCTCTCTCTTTCTCTCTGTCTCTCCCTCTCTGTATCTCTCCTCTCCCCCCTCTCTCTTTTCTAACTTCCAAGACAATAAAGTTTAATTTCAGAAATATTAAATTTCTAAATATCTCATAAAGATATGTACGGTGGTGGGGCGATAGAGTGGTTGTATACTGTCAACTTAACGTGACAATAAGGGAATTACACCACCGCTGTTTAGCCCTAGGAATCATCGATGCTTCCTGTCGGCCTTGACACATTTCCTGTGTCCTTATAGTTTAATTTCAGATAGTTTAATTACCATTCCCAGACTGCTGTACATCCACATAGTGGTTTGACAGTTAAATATCTTACTTTGGTATAGGTAATGGAATCGGAACTCTTGGAACTCTGGCCAATAATCTGACATTGTACAGAGGAAGAAAGCCAGCTGTGACTATCCTTCATATGTGTGTGTGTGTGTTTGTGTAACAAGTCAATATTTCAGAAAACTGGATTAGCCTCCTGAACAATTTCAATAACTCCACAAAATCACTCAAGCGAAGCAGTTTCTACACAAATTTACTGGAAGGAAATCTAGTGAAAAAGCCATAAGACATAAAAGCAATTCTAATATTTCAAGAATCTTCAAGAGACTCTTAAATATTTCGGTAAATTCTCCAAAATTGCAGAGTAAATCTCAGTTCTGCATTTTTAGTATAACACACACACACATACACTGGCAAATGATATAAATGTACATAGGCCATTATATGTAAATAAACACAGTCACACACAGATGTACAGGCATATGAATATGTGTCTAAGGAATGAAAGAAAGTGTGAGAGAGACTGGAGGAAGAGAGAAAGAGAGAGAGACGGGGTGGGGAGAAGATATAATTTCAGTTATGAACATTGTTATGTACCTTTTCATAAATTCATGTTTGTAAGAACGTCTTCCACACAATACATGTGTTATGCTTGTGTCAGAACATGCATCCACGCATACATATCCACACACATGTATATTACACATGTGTGTCTGGTGTGTTTGTATATTTGTACACATGCATGTCTTTATATACATACACACACACACACATAAATATATATATATATACATATATATGTATATATATATGTATATATACACATACATATATATTTATATATAGATATACACACATACATATATATGCATACACATGTAAAAATATATATAGAAATATATATATATATATATATATATATATATTAATATATATATATACATATGTATGTATATAGATACATAATACAGATTTAAATATATATCTGTCTGTTTCCTCTTCTTCCTCTCTCTGTGTATGTATTTAGATTGTACACCATGTATATAGGTCATACATAAATGTAAATTACTATGGGTTGTGGGTGGTGTAGGTTACTATTGTATGCAGTTATGGAACAAACATTTGAAATGCTTCTTAATAAACCAGTATTTGCTTTTGTTATTGTTTTGGTATCTATTTTACTCTTCTTCTTTTTTTGTCCTTTTGGTCTCTGGAAGTGAGACTTCTTATCTTTTGAGGCAGAAATAAAGATTAAGAAACTTTGTCAGGTAAATAACAATCTGAAACATTTAATTTTTAATCTTAATCTCTATCTCAAGTAAGAAGTCTTCTAGAAATCAGATGAAAAATTTCATTATGTTCAAAAGACTGGTGCATTATGTGATGCTACTTGTATAAATAAATCAAGCATTGATGCTCATATGATCTTCTTGGTTTTCTGCATTTGTGTTTATGTTGATATACACATAGGATATATAATGCATTCATGTGTCTGTTTACAAGTACCATAGATAGAATACTGGTAAGCACCTGGTAAGCCAAGACAGTGGTGTATGTTTGATTTCTGGTTGAGTAATTTCACTCAGTTTTTAATCCCTTGAATTCTCAGTTCTGTGCATCTGTATATATATATATATTGATTTCAAATGTTGGCACAAGGCCAACAATTTTGTGGGAGGTAGGTAAGTTGATTACATTGATCCTAATGCTCAACTGGTACTCATTTTATTGTCCTTAAAAGGATGAAAAATAAAGTTGACCCTGCTAAAATTTGAACTCAGAACATGAAATCAGATGAAATGCTCCTAATCATTTCACCCAGCATGCTAATGATTCTGCCCAGCTTACTGCCTTAATTTGTGTATATATATTATTATATATGTAAAATGTATATGTTTATTTGTGTGTGTATACTGCCAGTATTGTTAAGGTGTGTATCTCATTGAGGACTTGTTCATGAGTTCAAGCCCTATCATTTCTTCAGTTTTATAATCAATTTTGTTATTGTCAGTGAGGGCAGAAGAACAGTGGTTTGGCAGAATCATTAGAACATTGGACAAAATGCTTTGCAATATTTGCTCTGGTCAAGGGTGACAAGCTGGCAGAATCGTTAACATATTAGGAAAAATGCTTAGCAACCATTTGTTTCTCTGTATGTTCTGGGTTGAAGTTCTGCTGAGGTCAACTTTGCTCTTCATCCTTTTAGTGGGGGGTTGATAAAAAAGGCACCATTTGATCATCAGGGTTGATGTAATTGACTTACACCCACCTCTTAAATTGTTGGACTTGTTCCAAAATTTGAAACCAATATTTGCTATGGTTCTTAAATGCCATTGGAGTAACTGTTGCCATTCAAGCTTTCAGGGTCAATAAAAGGAAGTACCAGTCCAGATCAGTGGAATTATTAGAGTGCAGAACAAAAAGCCTCATGGCTTTTGTTCCCATTCTTTATATTTTACAATCTGAGTGTGCCTGTGATGACTGTTGTCAAACTGTATACACCTTTGTATTTCCCTTGCACAATGTCAGTGGTATACTGAGGTGATATTTGTTGCACAGGCCATTGATGGCCTTCCATTAAAGGATAAAAGAAAAAAAGGCTTGGTGTGGCCTTTACCTGAAGACTAATGACTGGTGCAAATATGAGGTCATCCCTAACAGAAACCTTAAGGAAGGCAATGGATTGCAGAATTTAATAAACCATGAAAAAGCTTTGTTACCTGCAGGAAATAACAGCCAAATCTACTGCAAATTATCACAAATAAAAGTGATCTAAAAAAAAAAAAAGGGATGAGTTGGATAATGTGGTTCCTAGATTCCTGTACCCTGGAAAAAGATGGGTTAGTCATGGTTGCTATGCTTTTGGTCATAGTTCTGCTTGATAAGAACTAAACTCAGGCTAAAAAACAACAACATAAACAATAATACAGGAACAACTCTTGTTGAATTCCCTATAGATACAGAATCAGTGAAATTTAATGCATTCATACTTGATTTTGACAACAGCACATTCTTTAAAATGAAACTAAAGAAGTCAATGACATCTTCCAGCTTCGGGCATGTGGAAGGCTCTAACTACAAACAGCATTCTATTCTTTACAATGTAATTTAGAAGCTGGCAAATAAACTAACTAACTAAAAACATGCAGAGCTGAGATTATCAAGAGCTCTGCATATATTTTATTGTTATTTTTCAAAACAAAACAGACAGGAAATAAAGTATATATATATAAATAAACATCTCTATTCCTTGAGAAAATTTTGATTTTTGCTACTGCAGGCTGTTTTTAATAGGAATACCTTTTGTCTGTGTTGTTCTTCATAATTTTTTCCTAATGTTTTTTACTTGTTAAGTTCTTTTTTTTTTATTT
>NC_043000.1:56295552-56315552 GCF_006345805.1 Octopus sinensis | reverse complement strand
AGGTAGTGCAGTAAAAGCTTGATGGATAATGGTTGTGCAGCATTTTTGAAGTGCGAAGAATAAAAGAAAAAAAATATGTTAGAAAGATGAGTTTCAGAACTCATCTTTTATAGTAACTGCTAGTATACGTTGCTATGAAGGTAATGAGTATGTGAAGTGAATAGAAAAATATGCAAAGAATTATGCTGTTATTGGTGGAAGAGAGATAAACATGTTCCATGGTTGTGGACTGCTAAGTGCAGAGGTGAAGGTAGTGCACTTGCACCCTCCTAAAATTTTGTGGGGCAATGAAAATGCTTTGAACATCCTGAGTTGGACCTAATTTTTTTCTTGTACTTATGATTAAGTGTTGAATGAGTTGGGAAATTTGAAATGAAAATGTCATTTTAAATTATTTAGGTACATATAAATGTATAGTAAGGGTGTTGTAATTTAGTGGCTTGAGTGTTTGGATCTTGATCATAAGATTGTGGGTTCAATTCCTGGCCTCAGCAGTGTATTGTGCCCTTGAGCAAATCACTTCAGTCTACTCACTGGTAAATGAAAACTGGTTTGGTGCTGGTGCAGCTTCTTACCCATCTCCTTTGTTTCTACTTTCTGGATGTGCCACTGGATCAAGAGTGAAGGTGCTTGTGACTGAAATAATTGGCGAATGTGTGATTCATGTTACCAAGCATTATTTGTTTACAAGTGATGGCTAGCTATACATAACGACATAATAAACGGTTTCAAGCAGAAACCAATTGGCGACAGGAAGAGCATCCAGCTGCAGAAACCAAGCCAAATTAGACTGGAATCTGATGCTGCTCTCTGGCTTGCCAACTCTGGTCAAACCATATAACCCATGCCAGCATGGAAAATAGATGTTAGAAGATGATGGTGGTGGTGGTGGTGATGGTGATGATGATGATGATGATGATGATGATGATGATGATGATGATGATGATGATGGTGGTGGTAGCAGTGGTGGTGGTGGTGGTGATGATGATGATGATGATGATGATGATGATGATGATGATGATGATGATATAAGTGATAGAAGAGTAAAGATGTTTTAAGAACCATTTATTATAGGCATCAAAAGATTAAAAGATGTAAGAAACTTTTAGTGTTTCTAAACAAATTACAATGTTTATGACTATCTTAATCATATGATTTTATATGTGTGGGCATGGATAACTGAATTAATCACAGTACTTACTTGCTAATCACAATACTTACTTGCTTAAGCCCTGTGCTTCCTATGGAGCATAAACCATTAATAACTTTTCTCCACTAGTCTTCACTCAGGGTTGTCTTCTCTCCCAGGTCATGGTTGTGAATTATCATTGATGCTTCTATAATGCATTGATGCATTTTTCGAGATAGGGGAGTGTTATATTGCAATACTACACAGTGGCTGTGTGAGCTACAAAATCCTCATTGCCATTGTTATATCGCTCATTCAGATGACCTCTACTAAACTCCTCGATGTCTAGACTTCTCCCTCTATATCTACGTATTGGGCTAGCCTACTTCATCATCTGGGGGCATCGACACAATAGGGAGTTAACCCAAATTAAACCCATTTTTACCTCTAGGAAGAGTTGGTCCTTAATACCTACCCGGTATTAGAGGCCCTGCCAGAAGCTTGCACTTTGCTGGCATAGCTGTTGGGGTCAGTGAGGCACACAAGCCAACATGCCACAACAAGGACTGGACCATATGGTGAACAATATACCATTGATGGATGTTTAATTCATTGAGTCCTAAATTATGGAAAGGGCAAAGACAATACCTTCTGAATTTGAACTCAGATACTTGAGGAATAGAATAATATTCTGTAAGTAAGGTAATTTGATCCAGCATTTCAATTAATATTGTAGTGAAAAAATAGTGTTGTACTGTCGTAGGCTATATTGTAGAATTGAAGATTTACTTTTGTAGACAGTATTGTTACAATTTCAAGGTACACTGTGACTGAGTTTACTGTTACAGTGGTATCCTTTTGTGTTTGATAAATAAAGCATCAGTCTAAGCATGGAAAAATGGATGTAAAAATGGACAAACAGGATACTGTGTTATAGGTTTTACTGTAATATCATAAATTTTATTGTGGTGATTACAGAATACTGTGTTATAGGAAATATATATATTAGCGAAAGAAACAGTATGAATAATGAGAGGTAATATTCATCCCCACTTAAACGTGGATGTTCTGTTAGTACAAACTATACTGTGGCAGATATCATGAGAGAAACTCTCATACTGGTCTTTTGGGGCAAAATACATGCTTGTTTGTTCACTTGTTGGCTCTAACAGAACTTCCACATTTAAGCAGGGATAAATATTATCTTACTGTATTATAAGTTCTGTCATAACATCATAGGGTTTATTGTCACATTTATTAGTTTTTCACTGTAACATTGTAAGATTTATTGTGGTAGTTATGATGTTCTATGTTGTAGATTGGTGTGGAGATGCGTGGCTTAGTGGTTAGGGTGTCAGCACCATGATCGTAAATTGTGGTTTCGATTCTTGGACCGAGTGACGCGTTGTGTTCTTGAGCAAAGCACTTCATTTCATGTTGCCCCAGTCCACTCTGCTGGCAAAAATGAGTAACGCTGTGATGGACTGGCGTCCCATCCAGCTGGGGAACACATACGCCATAGAAACCAGGAAACCGGGCCCATGAGCCTGGCTAGGCTTTAAAAGGGCGCATTTATTTATTATTATTTATGTTGTAGATTGTACTGTAATATCAGTGAGGAACAGGTTGTGTTAGTGACATAGGTGAGGGCACATTGCCCTGTGGTTAGAGTGTTACATTCATGATTGCAAGATTATGGTTTCGATTCTTGGAATGGGTGATGTGTTGTATTGTATTGTGTTGTTGAGCAAAGCATTTCATCTCACATTGCTCTCTGATCACTTTGACATCTGACATATGACACCCTGTGCACCTGTATAGGCAATGTTGATTTGATGTAGTGAGCTAATGAACAGTGGAAACATTTGGTCACTATAAACAAATCATCTGTGCAGATTGTTCACCAAGAAATTGTGGAACCCTCATCTGTCGTCTACAATAGGAGATGACAGATGACAATAACTAGGCACACTATTGTCAACATTAGTAATACCACTAAGATACATTATACTATATTATGGTATTAATGAGTACTTCTCTAGTATGCTTAATCTCATTACTATTGATTACTGGCTACACCAGCAGCAACAACAGCAATAACTTAAAATCACTCTAAAGTTAATGAAGTGGCTTCTGATGTGTGGTTGATGAACCTGGTAGAAATAGCAGCCCGATTATTCTAAAATTACATCTCTACCATCTTGAAAGTAAAAAAAATGGTATAACACATTTGACTGGATGGTCGTGCCTTGAATGCCTTTGTGTGTAGGTTTGATTAATCAAAGCTGAACAGTGTTTAGCAATAACAACAACAACAACTCTAGCTGCAATGCTATTGACTGTTTCATGTACTCTTGTTTCTGTTGTTGTTGTTGTTGTTGCAATAGTTGAAGTTATAACAGTCTTTAGGTGCTCTTTGCTAAATATCATCAATCTATCACCTTCGTTCTGTTGATAGTACCAGAAATAATGTTGTTACTTTCATATATCCCACCCCACCCCACCCCACCGTCTCCACACTTTGTATTTATTTCTACTTCAATCTAGATATAAGCCATTTCCTATAATTGCAGACACATTTGGACAGACATTTTGCTGTATTTATTTATTTATTTATTTATTGGTTTCTTTTCTATTTTTTTCTTTATTGTTTTTCCTTTTTGTTTTTGTTGTTGTTGTTTTTCTTCCCGATATTGTTGTCTTGGTTCACCTTTCAGTTTGTCTTTATGTGTTTGCAGAGCGAAACAAACTCATTGTTTTTGATAGTTCATAGTTTAAGTCTAATTTTAAGTGGAAATCTTTAATCACAAGAAAACCTATTGATTTGTTGAATCATTTCAGTTTAGATGGTGTGAATAACTTAATCACTTTCAGTATGAAAACGAGATGAATGAACTTTTTGGTGCAACTAACAAACATACCTAAATTAAAATTTTTGTAAATGTTTAACTAACAAAAACAACAAACAAAACATACAAAAAAGAAAAAAAATTAAAATATTTAAACTAAGTGTAAAAAGACAGAAAAAGAAAATTTTGAAAAATGAATTACGGAAGTGACAAAACGAATTTGATATTGTCAACTACAACAACAAAACAACAAGAATTCTAACTGCAGTAATGCAATATTTTGCTTGATTTAGAAAATATGGCCCCTACATTTGATTTAGAAAGTATGGCCCCTATATTTTAATGAGAAGCAAAATAAGTAGCTATGATGATTATACCTCCCTAGAATATATTAATAATTTTATATGAAATATCAAATGTATGTGTAATCATGCAAAATATTATATACATGTGCAGGTCAGGTATATATATATATATATGTGTGTATTTAAGTGTGTGTTTGTGTATCTCTTCTTCATATACACATCCACACACATACATGCACATATACACACACATGCATATTGGAATATATACATGTATGTGTGTGTGTGTGTGCATGTGCATATACATGTATATCATCATCATTGTTCAACATCCGCTTTCCATGCTGGCATGGGTTGGACAGTTTGACATGGAGCTGGCTAGCAGGAAGCTGCCTAGACTCCAACTGTTTGTTGTGGTATGGTTTCTCTGGCATTGGGGTCGATGTAATCGACTTAATCCATTTGTCTGTCCTTGTTTGTCCCTCTGTGTTTAGCCCCTTGTGGGTAGTAAAGAAATAGGTATGGTTTCTCTGGCTGGATGTCCTTTCTAATGCTAACTACTTATCAGAATGTGCTGCGTGCTTCTCACGTGCCACTGGCACAGGTGCACTTCCATAGCACCAGCACAGGTGTATTAATACAGTACTGGCACAGGTGCCTTTTAAGTGGCACTGGCACCTGAAAGTACAAGCCTGTATGTGTGGAAGACAGTGATTTTAACTGGCTTGACATGTCTTATCAAATACAGCAAATAACCACATCTCCCAGTCTCTTGTCATTTCCTCAGTGAGGACCAGCATCTGATGCACACACACACACACACACACACACACACACACACACACACACACAGTCACTCACATACACACACACACACACATATATATCATAGGTGCAGGAGTGACTGTGTGGTAAGTAGCTTGCTTACCAACCACATGGTTCTGGGTTCAGTCCCACTTCATGGCACCTTAGGCAAGTCTCTTCTACTATAGCTAAGGGCTGACCAAAGACTTGTGAGTGGATTTGGTAAACAAAAACTGAAAGAAGCCTGTTTTATATATATATATATATATATATATATATATATATATGCAAGAAGAAAATGGAAGAAAAATAACAGGAAGAAGTTGGTCGTTTGCACTAAGCCATTAATTTAATTAATCAATAAAGAAAAGTGGTAGTAATAGTACATTTACAACCGTTTCTGTTTACCAGTTGTGGTGGTAGACATCAGAATGCGGAGTCATATGTAGAGGTAAGCAGAGCAAAAGACATAGGGATACATTGATAACCAGGAGCGCCTTTGGATTTAACCATCCCTTAGAGGTTTTAAACACCTCTAACTTATACCTAAATATACATATATATATATATATATATATTTATGATCTCATCTGTTGATATATGTGGGTCTATATTTTCCAGTGTACCCTGAATTTAAAATGGTTGGGTGTGATTCAATGGAAATTTGACTACTATTTGTAGCGACTCGCTTGCTCACACAAAGGTATTCACTTTTTGCTTTGAAGGAAACCTTGATCATTCTTTTGTCATTTTAGTCTCAGATCAGCTGTAACCAAAGAACAATACTGGTGAAAGATACTCTAATTGGGACAATCTCCTCTTTTGTATATATGAAAGCATAATTTCAATATAGCTTATATTTGATTCCTAATTGGTGGGCATCGTCGACGGATGTTTCATTAGAGGACATTGAACATCATCAGTTGATGTTTGGAAACTTTTACAAGGACACAGCCATCATCAGTTGATGTTTGAGCATCTAGTTTGTCTAATGTACTGAAGCATAAGCAGCCTTTATGGATGCGGGAAACTAAGTTGCAATAGATGATTTGTACAGTGACAGAGAAATTTTTTACTGACTTTCCTCCTTCATCATGAGATAAAATAGATGATGATGATGATGATAAGGAAGAAGAGGATGACAATGTTGACAATTACAATGTTGATAATGACAATGATGATGATGATGATAAGGAGGAAGAACATGTCAACGATGGCAATGTTGATGATGATGATGATCATCATCATCTAGATAGGGTTAGATCAGAAGAATGTGATGTTTTAAGTAGCTTAGGATAGAAAAAGTGCACCATATTTTTTTCTCCTTTTGTACATTTGTTTGACAAAAACAGTGAGGAAATCTCTAATGAATTTATGTTCACACCAGATATGCATAGCAGAATGAATATTTTATGGCACTTTTCTATAATGAGATTGTAAATTTTCATAGTTTTTCTACTTATCTAAAGTGAAAATTAGTATAAAAGTTACCCTTTAGAAAAATGAATATATATATATATATCATAGGTGCAGGAGTGACAATGTGGTAAGTAGCTTGCTTACCAACCACATGGTTCCGGGTTCAGTCCCACTGCGTGGCACCTTGGCCAAGTGTCTTCTGCTATAGATAAGGGCCGACCAAAGCCTTGTGAGTGGATTTGGTAAATGGAAACTGAAAGAAGCCTGTTGTATATACATAGATATGTATATGTTTGTGTGTCTGTTTTTGTCCCACTCCATCGCTTGACAACCGATGTTGGTGTGTTTGTGTCCCTGTAACTTAGCGATTTGGCAGAAGAGACTGATAGAATAAGTACTAGGCTTACAAAGAATAAGTTCTGGGATCGATTTGTTCAATTAAATGCGGTGCTCTAGCATGGCTGCAGTCAAATGACTGAAACAAAAAAAGGAGTGAAAGAGTATATATATATATATATATATATATAATATATATATATATATATATATATATATATATATTACCTGTTTGGTGCACATATTCATGCAACCTTTTCATGGTGTTTAATTTTTAAAGATGGGTCAACTTAGCCTGGGCAAATTTTGGTCAAAACATATCTTTGTCAAACTTAATAGCCCTACCTGATAGAATCTTTTAAGTCCATGTTTTCAAATTAAGTTTTGTGTATTTCCTTTATATCAGCATTTTTTAAAACTGAGACACATTCAGGTATAGGTGGCTTTTCTGGTATCCCTTGAAGAAATTTGTCCAGTTATTGTTTGAAGATGATAGGCTCTTTTTCTTCTTTGATTTGTTTTGAAATATTAAATAGAAGAGTGCCTTTTGAGGGAGAGCCATTGTGTTGTACTGTGGTTATCTGTTGTGAGTTTAAATTATGCAGGGGTTAGATATCTTGGAGTCCCATGCTTGGTTGAATTATGAACTTAATGTGAGAATTTTGGTTACTATATTTAACAAATTGATGGACAACTAAATTACTTTGTGTGCTTACCAGATTCTGACATCTCTGTAAAAAGTGATAGGTGTTAAGAAGACTGTTTTCCTAAAACTACAACATGTCTGTTCTATTATTTATATAAATATATAGATTCCAAACAAATTTAAAATGTAAAACAAAAGGTGTAACGTTGTATGCAAAACACAACAAACATATTTTGAATTACATTTTAGTTTACAATGAGGTTTTTATTGTTTTTTCCTCTATCCATTATTTAAAATATTTTACTTGGTATACATTACCAAAATTTTCTCATTTTAATAACAGTAAATGCATATTACTATAAATTATGTTTCGATTCATATATAGTGAAACTAGCTCAGCTATGGAACATCTAAACACTTCTGTTTCAATCCTAGGCATGATGATGAAGTTCTTTGGAGTTCACAAAATTATTTCTAATTGAAATGACTATAACTTGACTTACTTAGTAGGAGAGGGGTGTTTCACACCCTGTGGTCTTCCAGCGTGTCATACACTAACCCAGAATTCCTAAGGGCTTCTGCTATTGCTAGATTGTTGTTAAACCTACACTGGTTTCATCCGTCTTTTTGACAGGTCTTGTTTTTAGTCTACTACTAGTATTGGTATGTATGTGACCCCATAACTTAGCATTTTGGCAAAAGCGACTGCTAGAATAATTGTCAGGCCTAACAAAAGACTAGTGGATTGATTCATTCAACTAGAAATTCTTCAAGGTGGTGCCTTAACATGGCCACGGTCTAATGACTGAAATAAGTAAAAGATAAAAAATATAGAAAGATGTATTTCAGATACTCACCCTTTTATTTTTTAATTCAATGAGCAGGAAACAATAGTTTATTAAACAACTGAATAATCATCATTAAAACTGTTTTTAGAGGGAGATTTAGTTGCTGTTTAACTGTAAGGACTGCTATTTCTAGCAGCTCAAGCCATCACATAAATGCTCCCTCTTCGACTTGTATATTTGATTTTCAGGTTAGGTTAAGTTGAGGTCTTTGCAAAACTGCCCTGTATAAAAGTTTGATGTTGTCGTAATATGTTAATCTATAATGCTAGTATTACACTGACTGGATGCTGTGCTGCTGTCACCATGGATATATACTTAGTATAAGCCACACACAACAAAGGAAGCTATAACCTATCTCTGCTGCCATTAGTAAATTCTATTGAAGATAAGTCCTACTGAGGTTGATAGGATTATATTCCACCCTATTCTCCTTTATTGCAATGCAACCGATTAAAATTTTCCATTGGACGACTAAGACTTATATTGCTTTATTCATTGCTTGCTTCACTGCTATTATCTTTAGTATGTGCTTCTGCTTTTCTTCTTAGCTTCCTACGCCATTTATTCATTGTCACATCGGAGGTGAATTGGTAAAAAAAAAAAAAGAAAAGGAATAGTAAAAGACAATTGTATTATGAGTCTACATTTCTATGTACCATTTAAGAAACTTGATAAAAACTTTGAATTTAATTGCCTCACCTTCCTCCTCCTCCGCCTCTATGTCTCCCTCCTTGTCATCATCGACTTGTCCTCTTCCTCTCCATCCTTCTCCTCTTCCTCTTCCTCATCTTTGTCTTTCCCCTCCTCTTCTTCCACTTCGGCTTCCTCTGCTGTCACCATCATTATGTCCACTTTTTCAGGCTTGCATTGGTTGGATGGCATTTGTCATCCCTTTAGCATTCAGAATACTCTGTGAAATGTAATGCTTATTTACTCGCATTGTTCCGAGTTAACCATGCATGATCTCATAGCTTTCAGATTTTGATGTTGTGATTATCTATCTTCATAATGTCATTGTAGGGCAGGGGTGTTGAAGTTGAATCTGGTTAATTTGAACATAAACACAGGCAGAATATTTTAGGACCTGATATGGCCAGTTGAAATACTAAAGGGTTGAATTTTCTATAGCTGGACACCCTTCCTTTTGCCAGCCCTCACCTGTTTTTAAATGAATTAGTGTTTCTCTATGACCAGACATGTTTTCATGGAAGACTGGAAACAAAAGACACCGCTTTCATGACAGTGATGCTCATCTACAACAGTTACTCCTTTTTTACTCTTTTACATGTTTCAGTCATTTGACTGTGGCCATGCTGGAGCACCACCTTTAGTCGAGCAAATCGACCCCAGGACTTATTCTTTGTAAGCCTACTACTTATTCTATCGGTCTCTTTTTGCTGAACCGCTAAGTTACAGGGACGTAACCACACCAGCATTGGTTGTCAAGCGATGTTGGTGGGGACAAACACAGATACACACACGTACATATTTATATTTATATATATATATATATATATATATGTATATACATACATAAATACGACAGGATTCTTTCAGTTTCCATCTACCAAATCCACTCACAATTCTTTGGTCAGCCTGAGGCTATAGTAGAAGACACTTGCCCAAGGTTTCACGCAGTGGGACTGAACCTGGAACCATTTGGTTCGTAAGCAAGCTACTTACCACACAGCCACTCCTACGCCTATTATGTAAAATTAAAGAAACAGTAATACAGACGCACATACTAACACACACACACACACACACACGCACACACGAAGCTTCTTTCAGTTTCTATCTTCAAAATCAACTCATAAGGCTTTGTTTGGCCCAGAGCTATGATACAGAGCTACGATATTTGCCTAAGGTGTCACACAGTAGGACTGAACCTGAAGCCATGTAGTTGAGAAGCAAACTTCTTACATCAAAACCATGCCTATGCTTGAAATAATAATATCGGTTTCAACTTTTGGGGTGGGATATGCTGATTATATTGACCCCAGTGCTCAACCGGTACTTATTTTATCAACTGCAAAAGAATGGAAGGCAAAGTTGACTTTGGTATAATTTGAACACAGAATGAAAAAACAGACAAAATGCTGCTAAGCATTTCACCAAGTGTACTAACGATTCTGCCAGCCTGCTGTCTTCTTAAAAGTTGATTATGTTAACCCCAGTGCATAACTGGTATTTATTTAATTGACTCCACCCCCACCCCCCACCCCCAAGGGTGAAAGGCAAAGTTGACCTCGGCGTAATTTGAACTCAGAACATAAAGACAAATGAAGTGTTGCTAAGGTGTTGCCAGGTGTGCTAATGATTCTTTCCTTTTCTACTATAGGCACAAGGCCTGAATTTTGGGGGAGGGATGAGCCAATTACATTGACCCAAGTGCATAACTGGTACTTAACTCATTGACCCCCATGAAAGGCAAAGTTGACCACAGCGGAATTTGAACTCAGAATGTAACGATGGGTGAAATAACGCTAAGTATTTGGTCCAGTGTGTTAACGATTCTGCCAGCTCATTGCCTTTTAAAATAATAATGTTACTGAAGAGGATTTCTTTTACTTGCTACAAATAAAAGTGTATACAAAATGACATTATGTATTCATATATGTGTATATGTATGCATGTTGCGTTTTGTATGCTTGTATATAATAGAAACACCATAATAACATCCTATCCACCACCACCACCACCACCACTACCATACCTGGTATCATTTCTGTGTTAATGATAGAATCTTGACTTGCTAGAAATTGCAACCAAATATTTATCAAATCATGTTTTTACCATTTTCTTAAAAAAGAGAATGCAGCCCTGGTTTCATTATTCTAGGAAAATACAAAATGGTTATGGTTGAAGTGCTTTTGGTATTATTTCTTCTGAATCAAGACTGATTTATAGTGAAGCCTCAGGAAGTAGGAGAAGAAGAAGAACAACAACAACTGTGTTGTTTCTGTGATCTTTTCTTTTTATTCTTGTAGTAGGAATGGGTGTGTCTGAGCAAAATACATTATTCCTTTATGTATTTTTATACTATGAAAGGTGTTCAGTACTTTTAGATGTGTTCTAAGATAGTTCTAACCACATGTCTTTATACTACATGTATGATACAAAGTGTGGAGGCATGTGGCCTAGTGGTTAGGGTGTCAGCGCCATGATCGTATGATTGTGGTTTCGATTCCTGGACCAGGCTGCGCGTTGTGTTCTCGAGCTTCATTTCACGTTGCTCCAGTCCACTCAGCTGGCAAAAATGAGTAATGCTGCAATGGACTGGCGTCCCATCCAGCTGGGAAACACATACGCCATAGAAACCGGGAAACCGGGCCCATGAGCCTGGCTAGGCTTTAAAAGGGCTCATTTATTATTTTTTGTATGATACAAAGCTACAAGCAGGCACATGTGAAGGCACATGACTCAGTGGTTACAGTGTCAGGCTCACAATCATGAGGCAGTGAGTTTGATTCCTGAACTTGGCTGTGTGTTGTGTTCTTGAGCAAAACACTTTATTTCACGTTGCTCCAGTTCACTCAGCTGTAGAAATGAGTTGTGACATTACTGATGCCGAGCTGGATTAGTCTTTGGATAACATCGATGGTGTGGAGAGAGGAGGTTGGTATGCATGGGCAACTGCGGGTCTTGGCTGAACTTGTGACTTGGAGGGTAGCTTTCTAGGTGCAATCCCATGGTCACTTATGACTGAAGGGGGTCTTTTCAAGCAAAAACATAAAATGATTATATCCCCCCCCCATATTTATTTATACATGAACACACATATATAATCTGATTGTTGCCAAATTTGTTTAACACTGCTAGGATTTATTTATCCATTTTACTTACTATATAAATTCTGGAAGAGGTGGGCTCTTGTTAGAGGCCTGCAACACTTCAAGATGCATGGAGCCAAATCAAACTGTTTTAAATAATACATATAACTCCTACCAAATGTGTTGAGTGCCCCGTTCTTTCATTCGTTCACTCACTCAACTCATGTGTGTGTGTGTGTGTATATATAAATAAGACCCGGCAGGACAAGTGAGACCATAACCCATGGCCTCTACCTGGGATGTAGCCAGTCCACTTATGCATATCTTTTCCTCTTGGGACACAAAACTCTACTCGTGAAGACCTGTTGAGGCAAGTGGAAATCAGAATCAAAATCGAAATCGATCAACATCAATGGAAATTGTAGCTGTGATACCAGTGCCAGTGGCACATAAGCGAACCATCCGAATGTGGCCGTTGCCAGCGCTGCCCCGACAGGCCTCCGTGCTGGTGGCACGTAAAAAGTACCATCCGATCGTGGCCATTGCCAGCCTCGCCTGGCCCCCGTACTGGTGGCACGTAAAAAGTACCATCTGACCGTGGCCGTTTGCCAGCCTCGTCTGGCACGTAAAAAGCACCCACTACACTCACGGAGTGGTTGGTGTTAGGAAGGGCATCCAGCCATAGAAACATTGCTAGATCAGACTGGGCGTGGTGCAGCCTTCTGGCTTCCCAGACCCCAGTTGCACCGTCCAACCCATGCAAGCATGGAAAGTGGACGCTAAATGATGATGATGATGATGATGATGATATATATATATATATAGATATATATATATATATATATATATATATATATATATATAGACGCAACCGTGGGTGTGTGGTTAGAAGCTTGCTTTCCAGCCACATGGTTCCAGGTTCAGTCTCACTGACTGTGTGGCATCTTGGGCAATTGGTCTTCTTCTGTGGCCTTGGACTGACCAAAGCGTTGTGAGTGGATTTAGCAGATGGAAACTGCAAGAAGCCCATATATGTGTGTGTGTATATGTGTGCGCATTTGTTTGTAACCCTACCATTACTTGGCAACCGATGCAGGTGTGTTTATGCTCCCATACCTTAGCAGTTCAATAAATGAGACTGACAGAATGAATACTAGGCTTACAAAGAATAAGTTCAGGGTTTGATTTTTTTGACTAAAACCCTTTAATTGGGTTCTCCTGCATGGCTGCAGTCAAATGACAGAAACCAGTAAAAGTGTAAAAGAATAACACAATATATATATATATATATATATATATATATATATATATATATATACATATACATATACATACATACATACACATATGTATATTTTTATGCATGTGTGTGTCTGTTGTGTATGTATAACAAGTAATGTTTGTAGCCAGAGAAATTTTCGAACTAGCATTTTTGCTTTCATACATGTATATATATATATATATATATATATATATAGATGTATATATATATACATATACATATATAAATACACATATATATCTACATACACATGCACACATATGCAAACACACCCACATATATACGTATATTTATAAACATTCACCCCCCCACACACACACACATGGACTTGAATGTACGTATTTATATAAAGAAAACAGAACTTCTGCTTTTTCCATGTTATTTATGTATGAATATATGGATGTGCACTGAAAAATGAAAATAAGTAAACAGAGAGGGTAAGATGAAAAACAACATGCAAACAGAGAAACAAAAACCATATGGAATGGCAAGAAATCTGGACCAAATCATTGATGGATGAGTGTTCTGGTTTCTGCTGACTAATTTTCTTGCTGTGCAACTTGAGAACATGCAGCTAGCAATTTGGATAAAATCTTGAAGGATCTTATTCTCTGGAACTATTTGATAAATGAGAGGAAAGAACACGAAAAAAAAAAAAGAAAACCCATTGAGGCTTTGCTGCTCAGTGTATGTGTATTCAATGGATGTTCATGAATAATTTCTTTGGATAATGTTTGGTGTTGTTATAGTTATTTAGTCCGAGGTTAGTCCTGAATAGCAGATCATCATCATCATCATCATCATCACTATTTAAAGTCCATTTTCCATGCTGGTATGGGCTGAATGGTTTGAGTGAAAACTGGTAAGCTGGAGAGCTGCACCAGGTTCCAATCTGATTAGGCATGGTTTCTACAGCTTGATACCATTCCAAATGCCAACCACTCCAAGAGTGTAGTGGGTGCTTTTTATGTGCCATCAGCATGAGCTCCAATTATGTAACACCTGTATCAGTCACAACTAAGAACTCACTTGGTTTGACAGGTCTTTTCAAGTATGGTATATTTCCAAAGGTCTTGGCCACTTGTCACTGTCTCTATGAGGCTCAATGTTCAAAGGGTGCTTTTGAAAGAAAGTATTTCTTGCCATGGTTATTCTTTCTTATTTCTTTATTGCCCACAAGAGGCTAAACATAGAGGGGACAAACAAAGGGATGAAGTCGATTACATTGACCCCCAGTGCATAACTGGTACTTATTTAATCGACCCTAAAAGGATGAAAGGCTAAGTTGAACTCGGCGGAATTTGAACTCAGAACGTAGCAGCAGACAAAATACCGCTAAGAATTTCACCCAGCGTGCTAACGATTCTGCCAGCTCACCGCCTTATAATTGTTATTCCTTCTGTTTGTGTATCTAGGGTGACGTGTGTGGCTTAGTGGTTAGGGTAATCAGCTCATGATCATAAGACTGTGAGTTCGATTCCCAGCAGCACACTGTGTCCTTGAGCAAGACACTTTATTTCACATTGCTCCAGTCCACTTAGCTGGCAAAAACGCGTAGTACCTTTATTCCAAAGTGTCAGCCTTATGACATCCTGTGTCATGCTGAATCTCCCTGAGAACTATATTAAGTGTATGCATGTCTTGCACATTAATTCCATGAGCAAACTGTTGTGTTGATTGGATCAACTAGAACCGTCATTTTGTATATCTAGAACTACGTTGTCTTCCATTTTTATTCTTTTTTGCTTTTAATGCTTTGCATGTCAAAAGCATTTTCATAAGTTTGTCCTAAATGCTGATGCTTGTTTCCAGGCTTTTAGCTAGTCCTTGTTTCATGCCTTCTGAGTTATCTTTTATCATTTACTAGTTTCTGTCATTTGACTGTGGTCATGCTGGGGCGCCACCTTGAGGAGTTTTTGTCAAACTAATCAACCTCAGTACTGACTTCCTTTTTAAATTTGGCACCTATTCTATCAGCTCTTTTGCCAAACTGCTAAGTTGCCGGGACATAAACACACCAACACAGGTTGTCAAGCAGTGGTGAGGGACAAACACAGACACAGAGACAGACAGACAGACAGACAGACACACACACACACACACACACAGTAAGCTTTTTTCAGTTTCTGTTTACCAAATCCACTCACATGGCTTTGATCAGCTTGTGGCTATAGTGGAAGATGCTTGCCCAAGGTGCCATGGTGTGGGACTGAACCCAGAACCATTTCATTGGGAAGTGAGCTTCTTACCTTCATACATGCTTGCACCTTCATACATAAAGTTTTTTTCATAAGTTGTCTGGTGGTTGACAAAAATATGCATCATATCTAATGCATAGACACTAGGGAAGTATGTCCTAGGACAGGCAAAGAGTTAAATATGAGAAAGTGAGATTTGGAAGAGATTTAGCTGATGTTTCTAGCAAGTTGAGAAACTGTTTAAAATCTCCTACACTGGAGACTGCTTTATTAATTGTTCTTCCTGTTTAAGATGGTAGGGTGTTAGTATTGTTTCTAGCAAAGTGATTGACCATGTAGAAGTTGACTCATTGGGGAGGGATTTGGTGATATTGTGCAAGTTTGTGGTTGAAATGTGGGTGTGAGTTCAAGTTCTGTCTGCCATTTTCCATTCTTTATTTAACTTTCTGAAATCTGGGACACCAAATAATGGTCATATATTTATATTAGTTTTGTATCTAGTATTATAGTTGGATGGTCACAGTATTTAAGTGCATCCTACTCTAGGATGTGGTAATTGAGTGCAGCTGTATGGATGCTAACGATTTGGCATGGCTGACTGGTCATTGAACCTGCTTTGGTGATGGTTATTGTTAACAGTGCAGACAACATATGCATGCACACATGGACATACACTCATGCACACATGTACATGCATGCAGAAATACACATATGCAAATAGAGAGAGGGAAAGAGAGAGAAAGAGAGTGAGAAAGATTACAATTTATTAACTGAGCATAGCTGACATAAACACTAAAATATTGTACCAGTGATGACGTGTTTAGTGTAAGTGTTCTATGATTTAATGTATGAAGAGTATTTGTAAGATAGTCCATTCCAGTGTGCTTTTGATAAGCGTGTATAAAGAATGTCAGAAGGCAGTTAATTTACAATGAAACATTGCAAGCTTTATTTAAATAAGATGAGTGCTGGCAAGTAGTAACAATGATTAATTGGCATGTTTATGTGAATCATCTACATGCGTATGCGAGGCAGGAAAAATCTCATAACTTACTTTTTCACACAGAAGGGTTATGTGAAAACCCTTGTAAGCTAATAAGAACAAGAATGTACCTCTCATTTTGAGGCAGAGTTGTAGATGATATCATTCAAGTGGGCTACATGAAGTTGGTGGTGAACACAACAATTGCCGCATGTCAAAGGAAGAGATGTTACTGCAAGGCTGTCTTTTCACCAACTCACTTGAAACTGCTGCTTCACTGCTAAGGCAGATCACTGCTATTTGTATTCATACACATCCAGCCCTGATTGGCTGGAGTCTACCACAGCACAACTGAACTAAGCCATGATGACAAAATAGATCTTTCCTGACTCACTAAAAGTTAAAAACCAAACCACAGCAACATGCAGTCCAGCCTCAGATTTATTCGCATGCTCAAGTATGTCTCCTACAACAACATCAGCAATAACAACCAGAAGAATATGCCAGCTATGGCAGTAGTTTCTACAATGTTAGCAACATTAGCAACAAAAGGATAAGAACTAAAAGTAGTACAATGCTAGCATCATTAGCATTGTTGACCTTCACAGAATTTGAACTTAGAACTTGTAGATGATGGAATGTAGCTAAGCATTTTGCCCTGTGTACTAATGATTCTGCCAGCTCCCCACCTTAATCTGAAAAAAATATTAAATCAGCAAAAATAACAAAATACAACAATATATGAATTACAATAAGAACAACAACAGCAACTAGAAGGAAAGGAGAATAGCAAAAATTAGCAGCAATAGTAATAGAGTAGAAAATTGAATTGTCTGAAGGTAGAGCCAGATGATGGTGATAGACATTAGCACCAGCAACAGCAATAACTAGAAGCATCACTGATACTCTTTTACTTGTTTCAGTCATTTGACTGTGGCCATGCTAGAGCACCACCTGTAGACGGGCAAATCAACCCAGGACTTATTCTTTGTAAGCCTAGTACTTATTCTATCGGTCTCTTTTACCTAACCGCTAAGTTACGGGGATGTAAACACACCAGCATCGGTTGTCAAGCGATGTTGGGGGGGATAAACACAGACACACAAACATATATGCACACACATACATACATACATACACATATATATATATATATATATATATATATATATATATATATATATATATATATATATATATATATATATATATATTTGATGCACTTCTTTCAGTTTCCGTCTACCAAATCCACTCACAAGGCTTTGGTCAGCCCGAGGCTATAGTAGAAAACATTTTCCCAAGGTGCCATGCAGTGGGACTGAACCTGGAACCATGTGGTTGGTAAGCAAGCTACTTACCATACAGCCACTCCTAAGCCTGATACTAACAACATCAGCTGGGAAACACTGCTAGAACATCCTTATCATCATCAAAAATCAAGAACAACAACAACAACAACCAGCATGGCAGCAACACCAAAAGCAGCATTATCATCAGCAACAAAAAAAGAAGAAGAAAAAAAGGAAGAGGAACAACAACAACAACAACAACAGCAGCAGCAGCAGTAGTAGCAAGAATGACATCAACAACAGTAGTCAGAAAAGAGAAAATATATCAAACAGTATTTAAAGGAGAATGAAAGAAGAAAGTAAGAATACAGAAAGGAAAGAAGATGTAAGAAAGAAAGGAAGAAGCAGAGAAGAAAGAACAAGAAAGGAAGAAAAGAAGGAAGATGATGAAGGATAAAAGAGGAAAGCAATGCAGAAGAAAAGAAGAAAGGAAGAAAGAAATAAAGAAAGGAGACTAAACATTGTTTAAAGGAAAATATTATACTACTACAGGATCAAAGCTATCACTCAGAAAATTGAATGAAGTTCTAAAAATTATTGTTGATCATTTTCTGTTTGTTTTGATTGTTTGTATGTATGTATGTGTGTGTGTGTGTGTGTGTGTGTGTGTGGATGCATGTATGTGTGTGCATGGGTGTGAGTTCTTTTTTTTTCTCTCCTTTAATGCCTGTTGTGTAATCTGTTAATTGCTTCTAGTACATTAGACTTCCATTCATTTAGTGTCTGTATATGTAGGCAAATGAACATGTTTATGTGTAAATGCATGCATACACAGGTAAGTATGTATGTGTGTTGAATACACATGCATGCACACACAACCATATATATACATATATATAGGTTGACAAATGAAAGAAAAGAACACTCAACAGATCATGGACTTAAATACTTGCATTAACTTGATTCAAAGTTGTTTTAGCTACATACCCATCATGCTAAGGGCATGTCTAATCATCCAGATGCTTAATACTAAGTGATGAGATGCTCAGAGCATCTAAAGAAAGCTGATTATCATTGGATGATGAGAGTGGACTAATTTCATTGGTCAGTTCAGGCTATATGGTTTATTTTATATCTCAACAACTGGTGACACCTGTTGCATTGAGGGGCAACTCTGGTTCAATGGATAGAATTACTCTCCTTTTCTTAGAAATTTCAGTGAAATTAAAGATTTTAGTAAAATTGATGGAATGGGATTAACAGCTAATGACTTGAAATTATTGGTAGCAAAATAATGGTTCAATTTTGTTATAAATGATACAGGAGTGGGTGGAGTTTTCTCTGGCCTCAGACCTGAAAGTGTGGATATGATAAATGAAACTTACTTTAAAGTTATTGGTTGTAAGTCCCAGATAGTTAGTTCCTGAAGTTATTATCAGGGCTAAATGTCATGTTATTGACTGTTACCTTGGGTATGTTTGATTTTCGCAGTTACTAAGTGGGTAACTGTGGTAAAGCTTGCATAAATGTATGCTAAAACTAAAAGAGAAGCAGCATGTGAATTATATGATTACAAAAATATGCTAGAATTGTTCAAGCGTCAGAAGGATTGCTTTGTAGTATTTCTTCAGGCTCTTTACTTTCTGAGTTCCAATCTCATTAAAGTCGACTTTGCCTTTCATTTCTCTGTGTTGATAAAATAAAGTACTAATCTAGTACTGGCTTTGAATATAATTAACTAAGTCCCCTTCCCCTCAAAAGTTCTGTCTTTGTGCCTAAATTAGAAATTAGTAATAGCAAGTTCATTGACTACAAATTTCTGGTGGCTGTTGTTCAGGAAACATATGCACTAGTGTATAATCCAACTAAGTATATAAGACAACTCCAGAATTTTCTTTGAAAATGTAGACTTTGAGCTACACTCACTGTACAAGTCTGCTTGGCAGCATTTCACCCATGAAGCAATGGTTGAGATGTGTGTGAAGCAGAGTCCAATATTCCCAACTGTTCGAACAGTGTCTTTATAACCTAATTATTTTTTTATTACCAGAAATATGTTTTAATATATGTTGAATTCAAAATCTCAACACTTGTAACATACTTATCACAGCCCTCTAAGCTTTACAAAGCTTACACAGAG
>NC_043000.1:56273052-56290552 GCF_006345805.1 Octopus sinensis | reverse complement strand
GTCTGTGTTTGTCCTTCCTCCATCAGTTGACAACCTTGTGGGTTGGCAAAAGATAGAGATAGATAGATAGATAGATAGATAGACAAATAGATAGATAGATAGATAGATAGATAGACAGACAGACAGACAGACAGACAGAGAGAAAGGCAGACAGACAGATGGATAGATAGACTACCCTGCATATGGCATGTCACTTGGAGTGAGCCTTGTTGCTGGGTGTTATAGTTTGCATTGGGAGCACTTTATATACATATATATGATAGGCTTTTTACAGTTTCTGCCTACGAAATCCACTTAGAAGGTTTTGCTAAGCTTGGGCTATAGTATATGTCCCTTCATCAAGTGGGTTGAACTTGAAATTATGTTACTGCGAAGTGAACTTCTTCACCATACTGCTGTGTTTGTTCCTTCTTAACTATTGGTTAAATACTCTTACTTTCTTGTTCAGTTTTTCTGGGATCTTTTTTAGTCATTTATGGTATAAATTTCTTGGTTTAAAGTAATCTAAACTGAAACCTTTCCAAATACCTGCTTAATAAAATAATGCTATTTTATTAAATTCTTCATTATATTCAAAATTAATTGGAGCAAAGACAATATATGGTAACAAAAGGGTTAAGATGCCCAGTGACAATCAAGCTACTTGAAAGGTTTCCTGATTTCATAATTGCCAGCCAGCACTTCAAAGAAATTAGAAACATTAGCAATATATAACTTTGAATAGTTTCATATACATATAAATATATATATATATATATAATGATGATGATGATGATGATGATGATATATGTATATATATGTATGTATGTACGTATGTATGTATGTATGTATGTATGTATGTATGTATGTGTTTTCGTGTTTTCGTTTAGAGAATTCAAGCTGGCTACTAACCAAATGGCAAGGCTCTTTTGTTTCAGTTAAGACAAATGTTGGAGTTTGTAGTCATTTGAATTGGGTGATGTGTGTATATATGTATATGCATGTTTGTGCTTGGGGATAACTTGCCTTTGTGTGGTGTATACTCACACACACACACACACATGCACTCACACACACACGTATCCATGCATATATATATATATATATATATATGTTATTCATGTGTGCAGGCATGCCCATATGTATGTATGTATATCTGCATGTGTGTATAGGTACAGTACTGCCAAATGGTTAACAAGTTTGCTTTGCAAGCATAAGATCTGGGTTCAGTCCCACTATGTAGCATATTGCACGAATGTTCTTTTCCATAACTTTAGCTCAACTTATATATATTTTGAGTTAAATATATAAATATCTACCTTACTACTAAGTATGGTAACATACATATATATCAGACTACCCAGTTCCATGCAAGTAGAGTTTTGCCTATTTAAGTAGTAACTATCAGAACATGAATAATATAGCTTTTTATATTTCATGAATTGCTTATAGGAAAAAATACAGACAACGGTATGTAAGGAGATTTACTTCCTTCTGAAGAACTGCTGATAGTACAGTTTGTAGATTTCCAAACAAGATGAGGATGAGTTAGCAGGTTATATCTTATCATCAACATGAGAGTTGCTGTTGTTATCATTGTTTTTATTGTTACTATCATCTCCATTACTACCATCACTGCCACTGTCTCAGTCATCCTTTTACATCTACTTTCCATGCTAGTTTGGTGTCAAGAGTTCATCATGGTCTGAGACAGTTTATACTCAGAGTTGCTAGTCTCCTAATTGTATTGGGCATGTATTCCATTTTTAGCATGGTTTCTATTGCTTGAACTCCTTTCTAACACCAACTGCTTTACAGAGTGTACTGACTGCATTTTATCATGGCACCCACATTAAAGCAGTGGTCAGTAAAACTATAAAACCTTTTTGACCTATGTTATTTCTGCTTGTCTGCTAACTAGATATTTGGAGCCATAAACTGCTAGTTTAGATGGATTCAACTAGGTAGCTGTGAAGGGTGCTGAAAAGTTCCTGGCTTTGGGTAAGAGAAAATACAGGAGGATCAGTTAATTATGATTTTATCCAAGTCAATGAATCACTCATGAAGTCCTCAGTGCTACTAATACATAGAAATGAGAGTGTAATGAGCAGATGTGTGTGTACATCAGAGTTAGTAAGTGTAGTGGTAAGATGCAAAGAGTCACCACATGTAGATTGTAAAGATTGTTTCATCATTCCTTTAACTACCTCTATATGGTGACCCTTCGCATCTTAGTAACGCTGCACTTAGTAACTCCGATGTATACACACGTCTGTAGGTGCTCACTTAGCCCTGCCTGAGATTCAAAACCAAATCTATACACTTGTTGCTTGTCAGACAACTGTCTGATTCCATTGTGTTTTATTTCCATGTTGGGAGATTAATTAGAAACATCTGGTCTCCTACCACCTTTGCTGGTCACTGAAGGGTCAGTCCATTGATTTAGGCTTGACCTACTTCCTGGCTATACTCCGTATAACTTGAGAACATCTCTCTCTTGCCCTCTTTGGTTAATATATGACAACACCATGCATTTGACCAGAGTTTTTGTTGTTTAGCTTAAAGGGTTTCAGTTTAGTCATTCTCCTAGAAACGCTGTCTGTTATAGATAAGCTCTTTGTCTAGAAACAGACTGATCTTGCATCCACCTAAATGTTGCCAAAGGTAGTGTTGAGTATCATCTATGAGAAACCTTTGAAATCTGAAATAATCAGCTTCTGTTTCTTCTTTTAGTTGCTATTTGATTTTTTCTAAGACCCCAGCTAGCCAAATTGATTGTATTGATGGCGTGCTGTTTTACACTCTCTCACATAAACACACACACATACACACACACACACACACACACACACACACACACACACACACACACACACACACACGTACACACATGCACATACACAATCACACACATCTTTTGTATCATTGATAGAATGTGCGTGACTATGTGTGTTTATGAATTTATGTACATATGCATATATATGGTTGTGTGAGTGTGTATATGTGCATGTGTATATATCTGTATATTTGTTTTTATGTATATACACATATACGTGTGTGTGTGTATGTGTGTTTATATATATATATATATACATAAATATATATGCATACACACTCACACACACTCACACACACACGCGCACACGCACACACACACACACACACACATCTTGGCAGCTTCAGTTGAAGAACTTGCAATATGGTATATTTCTCAGCAGAAAACACATGTTCATATTTATAGTACTAGGTAGATAAAATTTTCTTTAAAAGTTAAAGAAAAAGAAATGGAAAGAAAAAAAAATCAACCTAAGTTGTTATTTTATTTTGTTTTTACTCCATTTACGCCAGTATTTATATTTTGATCACTCTCCATCTCACTCTCTCTTTCCCCCTCCCCACATCCACCTCCACATTTTCTACTTTTATTCTTTTAGAAAACAGGATGATTTTGCTTATAGCTTTTTTAAAAATTTTTTTGTCTTTTTGCTTTTCTTGCAACAAAACAGAATTATTTCCTATCAGTTTTTCAACAATTTTTTTTGTTAGAGATAATAATAATAATATAATAATAATAATAATAATAATAATAATAATAATAATGATAATAATAATTAGCAAACAAAACTGAATGAATAATTTGAAAGAAAAATTAATAAAATGAATATAAATATTGATAAATAAAATAAACTATATAAATATATGAAAATGAAATGTTAGAAAAAAGGAAATGAACAAAAAATGGTAAATAGAAAAAAGGAAAGAAGGAAAATGTACAGGAAAAAAGTCCCTTAAAAAATACAAAAAAAAATGAAACAAAATATAACAAAAAAAAAGCAAGAAACAAATAGTATTATGGTTCTTATGGAGAATCAGCAGAAAATAAATGTTTGCTGATCTTGTATTAACTTTCACTCAAATTTTACTAATCAAATAGTAATTTACCCTCAGCTATGTAGCAAAGTAAAAAAGAAAGAGAGGCGTGTGTGTGTGTGAAAAAAAACGAAATCAAACAAAAAAAAAATATTCATTGCTATTTTTATAGTCTTCTGAAAATGGTGGATTGGTAGTATCCTTAAAGTAAATACTGCTTTTTGTTGTGTTTGCTCTGGCAGTCTGCATTCTGTGTTCAAATCCAATCCTGTTTAACTTTGCTATTTATCCTTCAGGCTAGGGTTTGATAAAGCATCAGTTTAATTCTGAGGTAAATCTCTCTCTCTCTCTCTCTTTCTCACACTTGTTCTTGACAATTCCTTTCATCATATTCACCTTTCTATAAGTTGAGGGTATACTCTGACATATTTGTTTATTAGTTTACTTGTTTCAGTCATTAGAATTTTTTGTTGAATGATTCACCCCAGTATTAAGGTAATGAGCTGGCAGAAATGAAGGTAGTGAGCTGGCAGAAATGTTAGCATGTCGGGCGAAAAGCTTAGCGGTATTTCGTTTACCATTACGTTCTGAGTTCAAATTCCACCGAGGTCGACTTTGCTTTTCATCCTTTCAGGGTCGATAAATTAAGTACCAGTTGCATACTGGGGTCGATGCAATTGACTTAATCCCTATATCTGTCCTTGTTTGTCCCCTCTGTGGTCAATAAAGAAATAAGAAATGTTAACATGCCGGGCGAAATGCTTAGTGGTATTTTGTCTGTCTTTACGTTCTGAGTTCAAATTCTACTGAGGTCGACTTTGCCTCCCATCCTTTCAGGGTTGATAAATTAAGTACCAGTTGTGTACTAGTGTCAATCTAATCAACTAGCCCCCTCCCCCAAAATTTCAGGCCTTGTGTCTAGAATAGAAAAGAATTGGTCCCAGTACTTTTCTTTTTCAAGCCTGATACTTATTCTTACAGTCTCTTTTGATAAACCAAGTTACAGGGACATAAACACACCAACACCGGTTGTCAAGTGGTTGTGGAGACAAACACATGATATATATGATGGGCTTCTTACAGTTTCCTTCTTCCAAATTCACTCACAAAGTTTTGAAGCTATAGTAGAAAACATTTGGTCAAAGTGTCTTGCAGTGAAACTGAACCTGGAACCATGTGGTTGGGAAGAAACTTACCACAGAGCCTTGCCCGCACCTCCACTAGCTTCACTATTGTTTCTCATTTTCAACCAGACCAACAGTCTATCTTCTCCACAAGAAGACACCTGTTCCTCCATCATACTTTTTGAAGGACTTTCTGAATGGCAACCTAAATGAAAAAAACAAAACTACCTTGAGTTTTTTAGTAGTGTGGCCCACTTTATGATTCCCTTGTAGCTGCTTCTTGGAAAAGGTTGCCTATGCTTGATCTAGACAGTAAGTCTTGGGCTATGTTTTTCAAATGTGTCCTTGGTATTTCATGAAAACAAGGAATTGTTTGAGAGAGATTTGGTTGTTATTTCAAGCTAATTGAATGCCTGCTTAAAGGTCTCTCCCTTATTTAAGGGGGTGGTGGATTTGTCTTTTCCAAGTAACGGTATTTTCTTTTCTCCTCATTGTGTTTGATGGTAAGCTTCGGTGGAACCATTGATGGAAATGACGTTATTTATGACACTTTGAAGGAGAAGACTAATAATGTCTTTGATGAGAAGTTGTGCTAGAACTGGTAAAGGAAATAGTGACGTTTGTGACACATTTGAGTGGGATTGACAATGACTTAGCATCTCCAGGCTAAATTCAATTATATGTTTACACCTACCCACGCACATACACAGATGTTCCACACATATGATATGACTTTAGAATCATTTACTGGTGAATGTTTTACTTAGAAATAATGTCACCGTCAATCATTATTTATTAATTGTTTATCTGTTTAGCTACTTTATACCACTGATGGTGTCACAGGAAAACTGAATTTGAAGTGATCCTAATGGTATCCTCCTGTCCTCAAAAATCTCTATCATAATGATGTTAATGTAAGTATATTTGTATGTGTAGCCAACATGTGGCCAGTACATCCTTCATTGGATGTACAGGCACCTTACACCAAATACCTCTGAAGCGATGAAAAAGAAAGTGTTTGAGAAAGAGGTGGAGAGAGAAAGAGATAGGGAGGGAGAGAGAGAGAGAGAGAGAGAGAGAGAGAGAGAGAGAGAAGGGGATGCTTTTCACTGTATTGTTGTTAGACCTTCTGATCTTATCCTTTTGACTTAAATAAAACCTATTTTGGACAATGTAGCTCTTGATACACAAAAGGACAAGAAGGCTGGAATACTTCTTCATCATGGGTCTGTTTGATCAGGATTGATCTCCGGCTGAACATCAGCCAATCTTCAAGCCAATGAGGGAAGATCCTCTGCTCGTTCACTCAACATACTTAAAATATTTGTCAAATTTCTCTAAAATCACACAGTATGAATTTAATTTAAGAGAAGACATTATGGACAATATAGTTCCTATCATCATCATCATCACCATCACACATTCATCTTACCATTTTTACAATGGTTAGATGGAACTTGTTGAGGCAGATTCTCTTCAGCTAGATGCCATTCCTACCATTAACTCCCACATATTTCCAAGCAATGTAATATTTTCTCACAGCCAGACATTTTTCATGGAAAACTGGACATAAGCAATCTCATTCATTCACTCATTTATAACTATTAACTATATACCATATATATATATATATATATATATATATATATATATATATATATATATACATATACATATATATCTGTGTGTATGGCTTAGTGGTTAGGGTATTGAACTCTTGATCATGAGATTGTGATTTCAATTCCCTAGACTCGGTGGTGCATTGCGTTCTTGAGCGAAACACTTCATCTTGCATTGCTCCGTGATCATTTGGACACCTGACGTACACAGTGCACCTGTTCAGACCATGTCGATTTGATGGAGAGAGTGAGCTAATGTGTGGCACAAACATTTGATCACTATAAACAAGTCTTTTGTGCAGGTCGTTCAGCAAAAGCTGACCACTTATATATCATTTTCCACAGGAGAGTCCATCATCTATCATATAAAATAGATCTCTGTGTGAGTGTACTCGTTTTTCAATCAAAAATGGCTGTGCAAATTGGTTCCATTCTTGGGATATATGAATAATTTGACCTCAGATATTAGGTCATCAAGTATGAAATTTGTAGTAAGGTATATGGTAAACTTTGACAGCTGCTCATTTTGTGCCATTATTATATTTTGACAATCTTTATTTTTTATGAGAAAGCTGACACATCTATTTCTTTATTCTAACTCATTTTGAGCTTTATAAAGTATTTATAAATCGTATTTTCCTATTTTCGTTTAGAGAGAGATAAGTCGGAAATTTGTAGTTTTGAAATATGAATTATTTCTTGGAAATACAGCATCACAGATAGCTCAGAATATTAATGGAATATTTCATTCTAATGCTATTACACAGCTCACAAATGAGCAACATGGTCGACCAGAAACAAAGGTGGATAATGACGAACTGAATGCCAACATCGAGACAGATGCCTCGCAAAGTGCCTGTAAATTATTGTTATTGTTTGGTGTTAGCAAGCAAACAATATTGACTCATCTAGTTCAAATTGGTAAAGCGAAAACGTTGGATAATTGGGTTCTACATGAACTCAATGAAAACCAAAAACGTCATTATACCTGCATTATGTTACTTTCTCGTCACAAATAAGATTAATTTTTGAATTGAACTGTAACATGTGATGAGAAATGGATCCAATACAACAACCATAAATGTTCAGCACAATGGTTGGACAAAGACAAGCCACCATAACAGTCCAAAAAGCAAAATTCATCAAAAGAAGCTGATGGTATGTGTTTGGTGGTCTGGCGCAGGTGGCCAAAGTATACTGCAGTCAACTGGGTCAAATGATGTAGAAACTTACAAAACACAATCTAGATTAGTCAACTGATCCCCTCCTATTTTATTGCAAGATGATGCCAGACCACACATCGCAAAAATGACATTGGCGAAACTACAGGAATTGGAGTTGGAAGTTCTCCATCATCCACCATACTCACCTGATCTTGCCCCCACTGACTACCACTTCTTCCAGAATTTGGATAACTTTCTGATAGGAAAAAAATTTAATTTCGATGATGCTGTAAAACAGGCCTTCTAAAATTTTATTGAATCTAGATTGCTGCCACGCTTTTACAGTTTGGGGTTGGACAAACTATTGCTGAAATGGCAAAAGTGTATTGACAATATGGGTGCATACTTTGATGAATAAAACTATTCCTTGTATTTATAAAATGTTAGCAAACTTTTTTTCTTTTCTACAAATTTCATACTTGACGACCTAATACATAATAGGGTCTTCGTTTTATTTTTTTTTATTAAAAATAAATAATACTGCTTTATATATATATATGATTCACTTCTTTAAAAAGGTTTTTCAATGTCAGCTTCTGGTATTGATGTAGTGACTACCTAAACAATATCAATTTGTTGCAGGCGAAATTTTCTGTTTTCATTTACAAAGCCTCTCATTCTCTATTTTAATATTTTCATTTCAAGTTTTCAGTCACTTTTTACAAACAGCTACGATAAATTACGGAAAGAAATATTTACTAAGCAAGTGAGATTTTTTTATGAATTGAAGTTTTCAAAAAAATCAACTTTCTGAACTTCCTTTTATTATTGAATATTTCAAGTTCTCAAATTTAAATATTCGGCACAAGATAGCTTTTAATGAGCTTTTATTTATATGAATTTTTCATTTCATGTTTATTTCCTTCCTCGTTTGCAATGTTCTCTCCCCTGCTGTCTCTCTCTCTCTCTCACACACACACTGTCTCTCCCTAACATAAATGCACACACTGTCTCTGTAATATAAACACACACTCCAGGTTTGATTTTGTTGTTACACAAATATCACATTACAATTTTACAATTCAACACGCAATGTCCAAAAAATATGAGCAGTTTTTTGCTTGAACCCACACACTTTGTTAATTTCCGTAACAATTATTTATTTATTTACATTCCGTGTACTGTGTTCAGCTCTATGTATTTGTAGTCAGTCACAAATGCACATGTGTGTTTTCGTATGTACGTTTGTATGTATACATTTATGTATGTGTGTGTTTGTGTGTCTGTGAGAGAGAGATGGAGAGAGATGGAGAGAGAGAGAGAGAGAGAGAATGAGTGAAGGTGTGTGTGGTCATGTATACATTCATACATAAATATATATAAGCATACACACGCATATGCACACATACATACAAAAAAGATGTATGCATATTATGTATGTATGTATGTATGTATGTATATCTGACACACCCCTTCACTCACCCTCTCTCTCTCTCACACATGTCCATTCCATATGTACATATGTACACACATCTTTCACTTTCTCCTCTCTTCTACTGTAAAACAAAAGTAAATAAATCAAAATTATTTATGGAAATTAATGGAAAAAACAGCTGTTCATTTGAGCATTTCTGTGATTTCACCCAAAAGAATGCCAAAATATGCAACTAAATAAGAACATTTAGCAACAAAGGCATGATGGCAGACAATATCATAAAAATTATTAGAATTGGGAATCAAATGTGAAAATATTATCAAGTGGTTAGCAAAAAACTGCCCAGAGGGCAGTCTTTCTGCTAGTATATATATGTAGATATAAGGCGGTGAGCTGGCAGAACCGTTAGCACGCCAGACGAAATGCGTAGCCGTTTTTCGTCTGCCGCTACATTCTGAGTTCAAATTCCGCCGAGGTCGACTTTGCCTTTCATCCTTTTGGGGTCGATAAATTAGTTTGCTGGGGTCGATGTAATCGTCTTAATCCGTTTGTCTGTCCTTGTTTGTCCCCTCTATGTTTAGCCCCTTTTGGGTAATAAAGAAACACATATATGTAGATATAAAACAAAATTAAATGCACCCTTTTAAAGCCTAGCCAGGCTCATGGGCCCGATTCCCCAGTTTCAATGGCGTATGTGTTCCCCAGCTGGATGGGACGCCAGTCTATTGCAGCGTTTAATCATTTTTGCCAGCTGAGTGGACTGGAGCAATGTAAAATGAAGTGCTTTGCTCAAGAACACAACGTGTCACCTGGTCCAGGAATCAAAACCACAATCTTGTGATCATGATGCTGACACCCTAACCACTAAGACACGCGCCTCCACATATGTAAATTATTAAGGTGGCTATTCGTAATTGAAATATCAAAAGGCACAAGTACAATCATCACTAAAGTAACTAATGGTTCAAATCAGCTCCAGCATTGCTAGAAATAAGAGTCAAAGCAACTCTTAACCATGGGTAGAGCACTTACCTATTGACAAGGGAGAGCAACCTCCCTCCAGTAATATATAACAGGCTACTTTCAGTTTCTTTCTTATGACATCCAGTCACAAGACTTTCTTAATCAGACACCCAAGCCTGCAGCTACACATCAATGCCTGTTAAAGTGGTAAAGGGTAAAAATAGCCTTGCTGGTTGTATGCCTCATTACACCTAATGGTTTTTTAGTCATAACACTTGTCTTGATAATGGGGCTGAGCTTACTTGATGCTGAGTATATGCTCTGTCAGCCTTTAAACTCATTTTCTGATAACAGCTGAACGGACTGGAGAAACTTGAAGTAAAGTGCTTCAGTCCAGGGCACAACTTGCTTCCAAGACCAGAAATGGAAGAAATGGCCTTATGGTCAAGAGCTTTGCTGTCTAACCATTAGTCCACACATCATATTATCATGCACGTACACAATCACACAATCACACACACACACACACACAATCCTTTTTACTATAGACGCAAAGCTAGCAGAAGGAGGTTAGTCAAATACAGTGATCCCAGTACTCAACTGATACTTATTTCATCAACCCGGATGCGATGAAAAGCAAAGTTGACCTTGTTGGAATTTAAACCCAGAAAGTAAAGCTGGATGAAATGCCACTAAGCATTTCATCCAGCGCGCTCATGATTCTACCAGCTTGCCACCTTACACACACACACACTTGTATACATGCATACATACATACATAATATATCAGTGTTGCCTTACTGGCACTTGTGCCAGTGTGCAGGTGACACGTAAAAACAAAAACACGATTTTCCATGACCGTTGCCAGTACTACCTGACTGGCCCTCATGCCGGTGGCACATAAAAGCACCCACTATACTCTTGGAGTGGTTGGTGTTAGGAAGGGCATCCAGCTGTAGAAACTCTGCCAAATCAAGATTGGAGCCTAGTGATTCTACCAGCTTGTCACCTTACACACACACACACATGTATACATGCATACATACATACATGCATGCATCATACATACATACATACATATATAATATATCAGTGTCGCCTTACTGGCACTTGTGCCGGCATGCAGGTGACACGTAAAAAAAAAAACACGATTTTCCATGACCGTTGCCAGTACCACCTGACTGGCCCTCATGCCGGTGGCACATAAAAAACACCCACTATACTCTTGGAGTGGTTGGCGTTAGGAAGGGCATCCAGCTGTAGAAACTCTGCCAAATCAAGATTGGAGCCTGGTGATTCTACCAGCTTGCCACCTTACACACACACACACATGTATACATGCATACATACATACATGCATCATACATACATACATACATACATACATATATAATATATCAGTGTCGCCTTACTGGCACTTGTGCTAGTGTGCAGGTGACACGTAAAAAAAAAAAAAACACGATTTTCCATGACCGTTGCCAGTACCACCTGACTGGCCCTCATGCCAGTGGCACAGAAAAAACATCCACTTATACTCTTGGAGTGGTTGGCATTAGGAAGGGCATCCAGCTGTAGAAACTCTGCCAAATCAAGATTGGAGCCTGGTGCAGCCATCTGGTTAGCCAGTCCTCAGTCAAATCGTCCAACCCATGCTAGCATGGAAAGCAGACGTAAAACAATGATGATGAGGATAATGATGATAGAATTGGTGGTGGGGGTGATGATAATGATGATGCCGGTGATGATAAAGTGGAGGAAGAGGAGGATGAGGAGCAGTAGGAGGAGTTGAAAAATTTGTAAATTATTATACACAGTTGAAGTGGTGGTGTCATTTCATATGTCTTCCTTCATTAAGATAAGCTTGATATGTAACAGAACACTTTGTTTATGTTGAAAGTCATATTTGCAATATTCCTATTTTCTCAAACAATATCAGGCCTAGCTAGCAGGTGGTCGATGAGATCATTTTTCCATCACATATATTTGGCTTCAATCTGCGCCATATTTTTATTTATTTATATATTTCTTCATTTATGTGTGTATGTGTTGTGTGTGTGTCTCGCTATATGTATATGTATGTGTATGTATGATATCTATACATATATACATACATATATACATGTGTAAATATATATTTATGTATGCGTATATATATGTATATGCATATACGTATAAGTATATATGCCTGTATATCTGCTGTGTGTATATGCATACATATGCATACATACATGGATACATACACACACACATGCATATACATTTATATACATACATATATGTGTGTATGTGTGTGTATATACATATATACATATATATACATACATATATATATATGTGTGTGAATCTTTATACGCATGCATATATGTGTATATGGACATGTATACATATATATGTGTGTGTGTGTGTATGTATGTATCTATATATGTGTGTGTGTGTATACACACACACACAAATGAAGGCAGTTGTGGTGGAAACAGAGAGAACAGAAATGGCAGTAAACCGATAGAACCAAGCTAAAAGAGAATATTATAATATATTCTTGTGATTAATAAATAACAATGGTATTCCTGAAGGAGAGATATCCAATAATATATTCTGCTCATATCTCCAAATTATAATTTTTTCTTCTTGTTTTTGCCTCAGTTTTATTTATCTCACTTCTTATGTAACCTTAAGCAAAAACATAAATTTTTTTGATTTAGTTTTTCTCTTCTTTATTTAGTTTTTGCTTGATAATATTTCAGCAAACTAAGGTTAATTAATTTTGGTGTAGGATTTTGTAGTACTTGATTTTCTCCTTAAAGAGAGGAAAGGGGGTGGAAAAACCCAAAATCACAGAAAATAAAGGATCCTATATTTTACTTTATCTATAAATATTATTATATTTAAGACTGTGTCTCTTTTGTGTTTTTGTATGTATTTGTGTGAATATTAAAAAGTAATTGCCATAATCATTTTTGCTGTTGGAGAAAAAAAATGTAATTTAAAAAAAAATAACTTTATTCACATCTGGAAAAGTGAATTCTATACAGAAAATTTATAATATGATTTTTTTCTCTTTTTTTTTCACATTTGGATCCTGTAATCTCTTGAACAGAATTTTTGTTTGTTTTTGTAAAATGTATCATGAATACATTACACATAGTAATAAAGCACCTCTGTTTGCATGTTAATGCTACTAAGAGAAGGCAGATCAGACTAGGGACGAGCTGTGAAAATTAAGAGGTCAGTGAACCTCACAGATTTGAAACATTGAAATAATTTATTCAGGTGCAGGTGTGGCTCTGTGGTAAGAAGTTTGTTGCCCAGCCATATAGTTCTGGGTTCAGTCCCACTGCAGAGCACTTTGAGCAAGTGACTTCTATTTTAACCCCAGGCTTTGGAAGTACATTTCATAAACAAAAGCTGAAAGAAGCCTATTGTATATATATTCTTTCATTCTTTGACTTGTTTCAGTCATTTGACTGTGGCCATGCTGGAGCACCACCTTTAGTTGAACTAAATCGACTCCAGGACTTATTCTTTGTAAACCTAGTACTTATTCTATCAGTCTGTTTTGCCGAACTGCTAAGTGACAGGGAGATAAACACACCAACATTAGTTGTCAAGCGATAGTGGGGGACAAACAAAGACACAAATAACAATCACACACACATATATATATATATATATATATATATATATATATATATATATTATATATATATATATATATATATACAACAGGCTTCTTTCAGTTTCCATCTACCAAATCCGCTCACAAGGCTTTGGTCAGCCTAAAACGATAGTGGAAGACACTTGCGCAAGATGCCACACAGTGGGACTGAACCTGGAACCATGTGGTTGGGAAGCTGGCTTCTTACCACACAACCACTATATAATTAATAGAGGTCTCAAAAGTGACAGAGGGTTCTGACTAGTATCGCTTTTGCTAAAGATAAGAGTTAGACTAACTCAAAAGCCACAAAATCCCTGTCTTAATGACTGACATTAAGTTTAACTCTAGGTGTTAAGAGCCGCTGATGAGGATTAAGATGGTCTACATCAAAATTGGAAATCGCGGTCCAGCATTATATGAGGGGGATTTACCTCCCTTTGTCAGTCATTAAGACAGTGATTTTGTGGCTCTCGAGTTAGTTTACCTATCATCTTTAGTAAAAGCAGTGTTAGTCAGTACCCTCTGTCACTTTTGTGACCTCTATTAATTTTGCCTTTAGGTTCTAATTGCTAATAAGCCTCCCTTTTTAATTTGTTATATATATATATATATATTGTTGTTTTAGCCTTCAAATGATGCCACCCCGCTGGCTAAGCGAGCAGGCCATTGTGACCAGCGATGTGTAGCAACATCTGATAGTCTGGTCGGTCACTGTGATCACGGTGATATATATATATATCTAAAATAGTATGTGACAATTATTCGGTAGCCAAGATAAAACTGAGTTTCGGATGCCGAGGTGGAAATCCACACCACCATCTCTTCGGTTATCTGGCCATCTTATGCATGAAAGAACATATTATTTTTCAGATAAATTTCCTCGATTTACATAATATTGAGGTCTCTTTCTTTCTTTTGTTATCTTACCATTTTACCAATATATATATATATATATATATGTAGGTGCAGGAGTGGCTGTGTGGTAAGTAGCTTGCTTACCAACTACATGGTTCTGAGTTTAGTTCCACTGCGTGGTACCCTGGGCATGTGTCTTCTACTATACCACCTTTCAAAGTGGTCTCACAGCATTGCTGCTGTCAATGAATGAAATAAGTAAAAGATAAAAGATAAATTGATACTATATTCTATGAGCTTTCCATTTCTTTTTTTTAGGGTGGGGGGGGGGGGGTGAAAGAGGTTATGTCATGCAGCACCTCATTATCTATAGGAGAAGCTGTGTACACAGTTTAATACTTACAGCAGGAGGCTTCAGCAACTTGTTCTTCCATATTGATGCATAAGTTTATTTTTAGGCATCATTTCTTTAAAGTAATGCTAAAATATAAGCTTTTGTATAAATCTGAAACACAAATGAAAATCTGCTTAGTTCAGCATTTGCTTAAAATTTGCTTTATCTCATCTGGCATGGGCAGCCATTTTCAAGAAGTGGGCTGCATGAGATATAGCGCATCATCAGGCAAACTGTATTACTAAAAAATGTATATATTTCAAAAATTTTTTGACAGGCATGTCATTTAGAAAGCTCTGTGGGCCTATGCCTGATCTGCATTGAAAAGATAAACACATGGAAAATCATTCATTGTCATGTGTGCAGTAATATTCATTATTTGTGCATGTGTTATGTGTTTCATTGCTATTCTTTAAGTCCAGGTTGGTCCTGATCAAACAGATCTATGATGGAAAGGTATTCCAGCCTTGACAATCTTGTCTGTTTAGGGATATATATAACTACATTATTTAATGTGATGTTGTCTCATATAAAAGGGTAGGATATGAAATGAGGTAGATTTGGCTGTTATTTTTCGCTGGTCAAGTAACCATATAGTGGCTCTCTTAAAGAGGCACTGAATACTGAAACAAAGTTAACTGTTCATCTAATTCCTGTTTGTTACATACAAACACCTAGTTTTCTTGTATATTTTAGTCCTTATTCTGTATCCTTGAAGGCAAACAACAGAATTTTTACAGTATCAGACAAAAAGCTTCAGAGTATTTAGCTGAAATCTCGCCAGGGTCAAGTTTGCCTTTTATCCTTTCAAGGTGGCTAATATAAAGTACCACTCAAATACTAGGATCAATTTAATCAACTGTACCCAATGCTGGATTTGAAGTCAGAAAGGCTCTAAGCTTATAATAAAGCCCTATTGTTAAAAAAATTATGCACCAGGTCTCACAAAAACTGAAAACATATGTTCTTAATTATTTTGCGGCCCCTGTAAATTGTGAGACATTAACCCTTTAGCATTTAAACCGGCCATATCTAGCCCAAATATTCTACCTTTTTATCTTCGAACTGGTCAGATTTGGCCTCTTACTACAAACTTATGATGCTATTTACATTATTGAAATCTCAAAGCTTTGAGATAATGCATTCAAAACAATGTGATTAAAAAAAAAGCATAACAATTAGACAAAGTAATCTGAATTCTAAAGGATTAAGATGTAGCTTATTTAACTTGTGCCTAAATCTGGCAGTTTTGCCTCCCAAATTTGAAGCCTTATAACTATGTTAAAAATTGATATTTCTATATCATCTTTTTTTAATGATACACTCACAGGTTGCTTTTACCATTCTTTTTCTTTCAATATTGAGAGAAACCTCTAAGAAAGGTTTCAAAGTTTGGCATAGGGCGAGCAAATTCAGGGGAGGGGATAAGTCTGTAACATTGACCCCAATAAGTACATTGGTACTTATATTTTAAACCCTGAAAGGACAAAAGGCAAAGTTGATCCCAGTAGAATTTGAACTCAGAATATAAAGACATGAAATACCACTAAGTATTTTGCCCAGCATGCTAATGATTCTGTGAGCTCGCCGCCTTCAGAGAAACCTCTAATAATAATTTTAAATTTTGGCACAATGCTAGTAATTTCGTGGGATGGAGTAAGTCAAGTGCATCAACCCCAGTGCTCAACTGGTATTTATTTTATTGACCCTGAAAAGATAAAAGGCAAAAATTTGAACTGAAAACACAAAGACAGCTGAAATACCACTAAGCATTTTGCCTGGTGTGCAAATGAGCCTACCCGCTTGCCACCTTAGAAACCTCTAATAATAAAGATCAAAACATATGATAGATTCAGAAGGAGAAACTGAACAGATTAAACATTAGCAGTGTGAGATGTTTTGTCAGGTTTATAAACTTAAATTATCTCCAGTTACCTCATACCAAACAACACTAAACAAAGCTGTATTATGTAAGCAATGCTAGAAGTTTAGTGGTCACTGCCAAAGATCGATGCAACAGATGTGATCTGGGGTTGATAACCTCATCCAAAATGCTACTGATACTTTTATATTTTATCCATCCAACAAAAAGCAATAAACAGAAAAACTGGACCAAAACCAAAAACCTCATGGGATTTGAACATAAATATATTTGAGAGCTATCATTTTAGGGATGTTACTAGAGTAATTGAGAAACCTTTCTCTAATCATCATCATTACCATTATCAACTCCTATCATCCTCCTCCTCACCACTACCCACCACCACCACCACCACCACCACCATCATCGATTTTACAGAAGCTTTTCTATTTTAATATTTGCATTTTCAATTTTACAACTGCCTTCCCATTTTTCTATCCACTTTCCCATGGGTTTGGCAGGGATTAAGGAATTAAGGCAATGAAGTATGGCTGGATGCTTTTCTTGAAAGCAACTCTT